>NC_052357.1:60517942-60547296 GCF_009727055.1 Benincasa hispida
AAATGGATTATTTTTCACAAAGTGAATAGACTGTGGGTTCTGTGGCCATTCTTCCATTGCGTGCCCATCACCGCAAGTCTCATACCTTGCGGTGTTTTAACTAATTGCATTTACTTGCCCATTTTGCGGTGTTGGGTTGCTGATCGCAATTCCCTGAATTAAGTAAATCATTGCGGTCATCTGATTCTGTAGTGAAGTAATAGCACCATTACTTGCGTCATTATCCTTGAGTCTCAATCTCTGATCACTCTCTCTCCAATCCTCGTGGTTCTTAAAGATGCGATCCAAAATGTCCTTAGCCTCGTTAAACATTTTGTCAAGCAGACCACCAGCGGCTACCGCATTGGAAGCGGTCTGCGAAGCGGGATTTAAACCATGAGAAAAGATTTCCATCTGAAGGCAGTCTAGCAATCCATTGTGTAGACAGTCCCTGACCAACCTCTTAAACCTCGCCCAGGCATCGCTGAGCGATTCGTCCATGTCTTGTTCAAAATTGGTGATTAGTTTCCTTCGTTTAGCATTCTCAGTCGGTGGAAAGTATTTCTTCATGAACTTCTCTAAGACCTATTCCCATGAAGTGATCTCTCCCAACTCGAGGGAATACGCCCATTTTCTTGCCTGATCACAAAGAGAAAATGGGAACAAAGTTAGTCGAATTTCTTCAGTAGAGATGTTCGGGAACACAAAAGTATTGCAGATTTCAATAAAGCTACAGAGGTGGGCGTGCGGGTCGTCGCCACGCCGTCCTCCGAATTTTCCTGTAGTCTGGATCATCTGTAGCATCATCGGCTTCATTTTGAATCTGTTTCCATCATTGGCAGGCCTCATGATTCTTGGAGAGAAATTATAGAGGTTTGGCGATGGATAGTCCCTAATGGGTCTATTGCGATCGTTAGCCAGAAGGATTGGATTCGCCATGACGTTATTTTCATTTGGTGCTCTGTTTCCAGGCTGCTCCGCCATATCTTCTTTATCTGACTATTGTTGTTGGTAGTCTCTTAATCTTCGTCTGAACGTCCTCTCAATCTTCGGGTCATAATTCGCCAAAGATTAAGAGTATGCAAAGAAATCAGAAAAATTACCGTTAGCACACTACTTTGCCGAAGTCCCCAGCAACGGCGCCAAAAACTTTATGCATTATTTTATGATGTGAAATTATGGAGGAAATGCGGTGATGGAATTGCGTTGAGCAATCAAGTTTTCTCAGTGGAATCCAAGTGTAAACCCCACTGAGTTTCTTGGTAAGTCCAGGGTTGAACTCAGGGACTTGGAAAACAATATGCGGTGGTAATTTCTCGAAAGACTTTGCGATAACGGTAACTCAAATAGTTGTTTGGTTTTGTTGATTGCAGTAATGAAAAATAAACAAATGCGGTGGATTTGAGGAAAGTTTGATTGTGTGATAGATGCACTGAGTATGCAGATGAACGGGTTGAGAAGGTCTTTAGCTAGCGTTACTTGGGAATGCATCAGACTATGCGATCATGCTACACCCATACACAGCAAGCCATTTTCCAATGCGAATGCGGTGCTCCTAAATCTAGGATGCATGTGTTGAATGAAAAAGTGTCCGTAGAGCTTATTCCTAAGTCTCTACTTTTTTCCTATGCGATGATGCAAGATACACAAAGACAAGATGACTGCACACAATCATATCCTATCTCTAGGATACATGCGATGTGTTAATAGCAAATAGTGCTTATTCCTAAGCTCCTATCTCTTGATTATGCATTCTAATCTGCCTCTCCCAAGCCTAGATTCTAACCTGACTTTTCCAAGCCTAGATCCTGTCCTTAGACTACCCTTCCGAGTATCTCTAATGAACGAATGAAGCATACATAATACAAGATAATCGCATCGAATGAAGATCACCAGTTGTGCTAGCTAAGTGCTTCTCAACCTATTCAACAGATTTAGCTACTCATGCGTAAATAACAGAGAGTGGGCAGATATAGAGAAGTAAATTCCATTTCTATATATGAGTTTGAATACAAAATAACAATGGAAGGTAAAGGTAGAGAGCCTGGTAGCAATCCCTTGCTGACCGAGGCTTTTACATTGGCAATCTCTATTCGGTTCAAAAGATATTCCTGCTTCTGCAGGAGCTCGCCCTTTCTCTGATCTTGAAGCTTCTGGCGCTCTCCCAAGCTTATTGGAATGATCTGTCAGCACAACCTCCTTCTCTCGCTTCTTCCTTAAAACAAAAGAAAATTTAAGAACAAGGCTAAACTATCTAAGGAAAAATTCTCTAACTCTCCGAACTCCTTTTCTGAAGGCCGCCTTCGGTATTTATAGAGCTTCTGGGGTGAAAGGCGGTTTCCCTCTTATGATTGCACAGATAGGATGGTTTTAATTCTCTAACTGATGCGTCGAATATTTGTCATTGAAAAGCTTAATGTACTTTTTATTGTTAGCGACTGTCAACTTAATTCGGATTCAACCGTCATCAGCTTTCTATCCCATCGTGATTAATTATGTCTTTCACTCAGATACACACACCAAGTTACGCCGGCTCTATGCGGCAATCCTTCTTGAGCAGCTGTTTACGAACACAAATCACTGCAAAGCCTTGCGGTAATGCTGTGCTCGTCCATTGATTTCTTGTGATCACTTTTTATGTCTTGCATCAATGCATATTCTGCATAAAAATACAAAAATCAACCATTTCTATGCGATGAACGCATGCGACCGCAATGTTATAAACTTAATGCTTTTTGGACGCAATCTAACATATTTCATCAATGCAAACCCTCATTATTTAATAACTTAGAAATGTAATAACATGCATTTTTGCCCGTTATCAACTCCAAGCCGTACACTAAGAGAATCAAAAGCTTGAGAATGACAATTGGGTATCAATCTCCAAAGTTCCAGCAGTTCGACAGAAAGTGAAATCTGAAACAATATATTGCTCATTTCATTGAAACTTGCGAAAACACAGGAACTAAAGGAGACTTGCTAGTCATAAAATTTGTTAAAACCTTAAAAGGAAATTCTTTTGACTCGTACACTGATTTGGAGCCAGAAGTGATTGACAATTGGGAACAACTAGAAAGGGAGTTCCTCAACCGCTTCTACAGTACAAGACGCACCGTTAGCATAATGGAGCTGACGAAAAGAAAACAACGAAAAGAAGAGTCGGTCATCGATTACATCAACCGATGGAACGCTCTGAGTCTGGATTGCAAAGATAGACTCTCTGAATTATCTACAGTGGAGATGTGCACCCAATGCATGCACTGGGAACTTCTCTACATTCTGCAAGGGATAAAGCCTCGTACATTTGAAGAGTTGGAAACACGCGCTCATGATATGGAGTTGAGCATCGCCAACAGGGGAACTAAAGATTTCCTAGTCCCTGAAGGGAGAAAATACAAGAATGAAACCAAGGGCACTGAAAAGATCGTGGATAGTGCCATAAGAGAATCTATGGTCGTTCAGATGACCCTGCTGAAACTTTCCTCCAAAGGAAAAGAAACAAAGTCTGAAAGAAAGCATGATGGCAGCTAGAAGCGTCGTCCAACTCTCAAAGAAAGACATGAGAAGGTTTATCCATTCTCAGACTCTAATGTTGCCGACATGTTGGAGCAATTATTAGAGAAACAACTTATTCAACTGCTAGAATGCAAGCAACCGGAACAAGCAAGAAAAGTAGATGATTCTAACTACTGTAAGTATCATCGACTTGTTAGTCACCCAGTTGAAAAGCGCTTCGTGTGGAAGGAGCAGATTCTAAAGTTGGCTCGTGAAAAGAAGATTGAGTTGGAGCTTGATGAAACAACTCAAATAAATCACGCAGCAGTAGTGATGACTTCAAGTGTCCTAACATCGTTTGCATCTCATGATCAAAGAGAAAGCTTCATTCAGTTTGGGACGTCTGAGCCTATAGTCGTTCGGTTCCAACAAGAGATTCTAATAATCGAATTTCGAAGCAAAGATGATCCTGTTGAAGATGATAATGAAAGGTGGATAGTTGTGACTCATTGAAAAAGAAGACAGCCAAATTCCACCCAAAAAGAGTCGTGCTCCTATCAAAACTATAGAAGAAGGAACAAGACTCATAAAAGGAAAGGAAACAAGAAGGCATTGAAGCCTAAGCCTGCTAAGGAAGAAGACACAAACTTTCCTCAACTTCGATGGTCGGTAACTTTGGTAGAATTTCTACCAAAAAGCTTTCTCAATAATCATTCAGAGGAAGTATCAAAAGTTATTGGATGTCATGCTGTCAGCATAGCGAAAGTTGGCACCAACCATATAACTATTAAAGAAGTCAATGATTCAAAAGAAATCGAGCAAAGAGTTTTTGTCTTGGATCGTTCAAGCCTTCAACTACTCAATCTCCAGTCTTCCAAAGATTGAGTATGGCCATGAAGGAAACCAATGTCTAATGTGAAGGAACTCTTAAACAAGAGTATCCATGAGCGTGTTCGGATCTTTCCTATTTCATTGTGACTAAATTATCACACACACATTCTAACAAATAATTATGCAATTTAACACTAATTATAGGCATGCTTTCACAAATAAATAACAAGAGATTGAGTTCACGTACCAGTTGAAGACTGTCTTCACAACGAACTCAACTTAACAGAAGCAACCTTCTACGTTCTTTATCGCCTAGCAAACAGTCGGCTACTAGCAGCACAATCGTCTGCACGAACGATAGCACACGAACAAGCAGGAGTGGGGATGACATCACCACTTAGAGCCCTTGGTATTCTCAAAGTGAGAATCCAAAGAGTGGTCTTTGTTGGATTTTGTAGAGGAAGGAGGGAAGGGATGATCGTGTAAAACAACAAGCAAGAGGGAAAAGGCTATCGTATAGCGGATGCTTATCATTTAAAGAAAGCTACACGATCGTATAGGTTTTACTAAGCGATCATCTAATATTTAGTAAGCGATCGTTTAGAAAACTCGGCACGCTAGTGGTCATTTAGAAAAGCTGAGCGATCGTTTAGAGAATGCGTGCGATTGTTTAGTATGAGAGACGTGCGATCATTTAGGCAATAAGGCACTATCATATAGGCTTTCAGCTAAGCGATCGATACATTTTCACACCTTGAGCGAACTTTTCAAACTCTTTGCAAAATGAAACAAATTTTCATTTTATTCTTCAGTTACAGTAACCGAATAATATTTTCCCACTAACGCACGATTGAGGAGAAGTTTTCGGCCAATTATCATATAATTAACCAATTAATTAATAAATGAATATAATCATATTATATTCTTAACCTATAGTTTGATATCATATATCTACTATAGTAATTTGTCCTCTACTTGATATAAATCATATTTATATCTAATTTCCTCCAAAATAATATATCTCATACATTTAATCAATTGTATCATATATAATCAAACTCCCTCTTGTCAATTTGAACGTTTCAAACTGACCCAAAAACTGATTCTCAGCTTTATCCAAATTACCTAGGGGATCTTATAGACCTGTGGCTCGAAGCTCCAACGGTATGTGAATAGCTGACTAAACTCTTTAGCCACGCGATCCACCATCCGTTAACTACCATGCATTCCACTAAGGATCAACAACTGAACTCTTCTTACCATAGATATATTTCTATGTTCATCGGATATAACCAATCATGAGTATGATGACCCTTCATAGATGCTTATAAGTACAGTTGAGCCAATTTACCGTTTTGCCCCTATAGTTACATCACACTCATTATGTACCATTGATTCCTCTAATGAACAATACAACATAGTCTAACTATGTGTGAACACCTCTCAAGCCAAGAGAAGGTGTGTGATGCCGCATCGTTCAAGCCCTGGAATCAGCCTTAAGGGAGCTATCTATCTACTTGTCTCTCCTTCGGGGAAGAAGTGAATTCCATTTCGTGTAGTTGAGTTCCCAGCTCCTAAATCAGACGAATCCCCAAAATGGTAGGTTTGAGTCGGCGACCTGGCCACTTATACCCATACAAATCAAAGAACCACCCTCAATGGCAGGAGTTCTCAACTCACTTAGGATTGAGGTCATGTTACCTATGGTCATTCTAGTGAAGTGAAGTCTCTGTCATGAACGGTGTTATATAATGAGACGTTAACACTTCGTGGTCAGGTCTTATACAAACTCTTTGTATAAGATGCCCCCGCTCGTATGTCCCCTACACGAATGATCAGGATTAGATCATTGTGACAAGTCACAACACTTGTGACCATTCCACAAAGCGGCCCCTATCCGTAGCGTTACTAGGATAAGGTTTCCCTCCTCTATCCATATACTACAAACCATTTTGGTTATCACTTAAGACATGACTACTTAAGTTACATACAGATAACCAGGGATTTTATGTTTATTGGTTTGTGATAAAGCAAATAAAACAAACATCTAAGCAAAAACAAGATCTAAAGTAAAATATCATATATTATACAACACAAGCATCTGTACAAACTGTTTACAAACTACAGGACATGAGACTTTAGGGTATGAACCCCAACACAATGTCTACTATAATTTGAACTTCCGCTTTTAAGAGGCTAAGTATCTTCACATTAAAGAAAGATCGATCTTTAACATATTCTTTTGATCGTCTCAAAACAACAAGCGATCAACATAAAGGAAGGATAAAAATTTTGAAGGCAACATCATTTCATGAAGAAAACAACGACGAAAAGATTCACAGTCGTGTTTCTTCACGCATGAATAGGAAATTGTCCGTTGATATAAATACAGAAGGTTCCTTGATCGTGAAGCCAAGACTCATCATATTGATGAATCCTACAAATAAAGAGGATGATCAAATCCATGATAAAATAAGAGCTTCTGAAATTTAAATGTAGAAGCTTCTCATCGCAAGAGCCTAAACAACATGTTGCTCCTGGCCCGTATGAGCTTAAAGGTGAACGACTATAAAAAAAAAAATAAAAGAAAATTGAACTACATTATGACTTGATCCCTGTCATTGTAAAGAGTACGTAGGCAACTTGAAAGAAACTTCAAGTTTAGTCCAACAAAAAAAAATTGAATTATATCATGACTTGATCCCTTTCTTCAGGGGTACGTAGGTAACTTAAAGAAATTTAAGTTCAATCCATAAAGAAAAGGCACCATGATTACCCTACGTATGGTGCTACATGACAGATTGAAGATGTTCATCCCTGTTGGGGGCAACACAACAAATTGAAGATATTCATCCCTTTAAGGAGCTAATACAGTAAATTAAAAGCACACACTTGGAATGGCGCATCGCTTCCTCTTCGAAGTCAAGTTCGGAGGCTTCATCGCTTCCTCTTTGAAGTTAAATTTGGATGTTTCATTTCTTCCTCTTCAAAGTTTAAGTTTGGTACGACTTCTCTACTTCCCTTAAAAATCCCTGCAGCTTCGCTCCTTCTCTAAAAGTTGTTGTAGTTCTGCCTCCTCTACAAAGATGTTGACGCTGCTGTTTCTTAATCTCCAAGTTCGAGGATCAGACTGTTGCTTTGATGGTTGCACCGCTGTTTCTCCATCTTCGGATTTAATGATCGTACTGCTGCTTCCCCGTCTCTAAGTTCGAGAGTTGCAATATTGCTTCTACAACTCTAACTTCGATGGTTGCATTGATGCCTCTCCATCTCCAAATTCGATGGTTACACTGTTGCTTCTCTGTCTCCAAGTTCATGGGTTGGATTGCATGCCCCTCCATCTTCAAGTTCAGAGGATTCGTCGATGTTCCTCCATCTTCAACTTTAAGAGCTTCGTCAATTTCCCTCCATCTTCAATTTCAGAGGCTTCTTCGATGCCCATCTACAAATTCGAAGGCTTCATTGATGCTCCTTCATATTCAAGTTCAGAGGCTGCATCGGTGCTTTTCCATCTCCAAGTTCAAAGGTTTCATCCATGCTCCATCTTCATGCTCAAAGTCGCAAAGTCAAGTCTACTGCCGATAATTCATCGATGCTTCATCAAACTCAAATGTAGAGCATTCGCTGATGTTTCATCAAACTCAAATGCAGAGAATTTGCCGATGCTTTTTCAAACCCAAGTGCGAAGGTCTCGTCGATGCTCCTCCATCTTTCCAAGATCAGTGTGCATGGCTCCACTTCCATGTTCAAGTTCAAGATTGGCGTACATGGCCCGCTTCCATCTTCAAGTTCAAGATCGATATGCATGGCTCATTTTCCATCTTCAAGTTCAAGATCGATATGCATGGCTCCTTTTCCATCTTCAAGTTTAAGGTTGATCTGTATGACTCCACTTCCATCTTTAAGTTCAAGGTCTGTGTGCAGCTCCGCTCCATTTTCAAGTTCAAGGTCTGTGTGCAGCTCCGCTCCATTTTCAAGTTCAAGGTCTGTGTGCAGCTCTGCTCCATTTTCAAGTTCATGGTCGCTTCATCTCTCAAATTCCAACGTGGCTCGCTTCATCTCTCAAATTCCAACTTGGCTCGCTTCATCTCTCAAATTCTGGCGTTGGCTCGCTTCATCTCTCAAATTCCGGCGCGGCTCGCTTCATCTCTCAAATTCCGGCGCGGCTCGCTTCATCTCTCAAATTCCGGCGCGGCTCGCTTCATCTCTCAAATTCCGGCGCGACTCGCTTCATCTCTCAAATTCCGGCGCGACTCGCTTCATCTCTCAAATTCCGGCGCGACTCGCTTCATCTCTCAAATTCCGACGCGGCTCGCTTCATCTCTCAAATTCCGACGCGACTCGCTTCATCTCTCAAATTCCGACGAGCCCTTCATGGCTCCACAGTCTGGCGCGACTCCCGCTCGCTTCATCACCAAAATTTAACTGCGGCTTCGCTTCATCACCAAAATTTAACTGCGGCTTCGCTTCATCACCAAAATTGAACTGCGGCTTCGCTTCATCACCAAAATTCAACTGGGCTTCGCTTCATCCAAAATTCAACTGCGGCTTCGCTTTCATCACAAATTCAACTGCGGCTTCGCTTCATCACCAAAATTCAACTGCGGCTTCGCTTCATCACCAAAATTCAACTGCGGCTTCGCTTCATCACCAAAATTCAACTGCGGCTTCGCTTCATCACAAAATCAATGCGGCTTCGCTTCATCACCAAATTCAACTGCGGCTTCGCTTCATCACCAAAATTCAACTGCGGCTTCGCTTCATCACCAAAAATTCAACTGCGACTTCGTGCAGCTTCGCTTCATCACCAAAATTCAAGTGCAGCTTCGCTTCATCTTCACAATTTAAGTGCAGTTTCGCTCAATTTCAGTGCACTCCATTCTAAAGTTTGGAGTAGCTTCATCTTCAATTTCATTTACTTCACCACGCTAATAGCTTAACTCCTATAAAAAGGGGGGGGGGGAGGGAAGGGAAGTTGTTAGAAAAAAAAATGGAGAATTAAAAAAAATAAAAAAAAGGAGATGATGGAATTAATAAAATGTTTAGATTCAATTCATTATCTAAATTTGCTTATTCCTACAAGAGAAGAAATAAAAAGTAGAAAAAAACGTAAATATAAAAAAGGAAAAAAACAAAAAAATGAAAAAATGAAAAAACTAAAATAAAAAAAATAAAGAAGAGAGAAGAAAAAAAAAAAGGTGAGAGAAACAAGAAAAAGAAATGGAAAAATATGAAAAAAAAAAAAGAAAAAAGGAAAAGGAACAAAATAAAAAGAAAAGACAAAAAAAAAAAAAGCAGAATCGGAAAGGAAAAGGGTGAAGTTGAAAAAGAAAAAGAAAAAAAAAAGGTAAGTGTGGAAAAAAAGAAAAAAATGGAGACCACATTCTTTTCCAAGATTCCTTCACCCATCTCTTTTTGCTCAGCCCCTCTCTTATACTTTCTCTTTGTACCTTACAAAGGAAAAAATCACACTCCCCCTTTCTTTTCTCATCTTCTTCGACAAGCATGGCTATAAGTATATCTGGTAACACACGTCAACGTCGGCGGCGATCGAACGGAGTTTCTAATGGTGTGCACAAGTAGATAAAAAAATGGATTTTGCATAAAGGAAAGTGAAAAAAATAGAGATTTCAATTAAAAAAAACCGAAGACGAAGAAGGACAAGTTGGACTCTCTTTTCCCTCTATGTGATGGCAACAAATAGGTTTTTCCAAATAAACAAAAAAAAAAGCCTTAAGTTCAGAATGTCGCTGTAAGTACGAGAATCGACTATAGGCAAATATAGTCACAAATTATAAGGCAGTCATCGGGAGAGATACTATGTAATCAATTCATAGTCGATCTTGATTACAAATTGATATTATGCACTCAATTCATAGTCCATATGTGGTATCTATAACAAATTTTGAAAAAGAAAAAGACAGGAATGAAGATGCAAGAAAATGGAAGAGGAGGGAAGATAGGAAAAAAAAAAGAAGAAACAAAAAAAAATGAAAAAATGTAGAAAAATAACAAGTTTTATGTGGATAAAAAAAATTAGAATAATGCGTAGAATTGAAAGTTAAGAAATTCTCAAGCATTTCTTTACTATTTATATAGGAGAAGAGAATCAAATCCCAACCGACATGGATTCAAATTTAAACCAAATATCAAATCTCTCTTAACCATTTCAAATTTTGGGTGGTTATTAGAATTTACAATTTGTAAAATTAAAAAAATTGTTGTGATTCCATGAAAAGTCAATTGATGCACAAAATTCTCAGCGAAGGTGAAGCTTCAAAATATCCCAACCAATTTCGATGGTTCACAAATTCTAGTTATTTTGGAGAAAAATTTAAATTAAAACCAAACTTAGTTTCGGGTTAAACTCTTCATCTCAACTTAAAGAAAAATGATGTGTATTACGACATTGATTTTTTTTAGAGTTTAATACAAATCCCAACAAACTTTTTTAATTGAATACAAATTATATTTAAAATCAAATCATTCTCAAGTTAAATTGGGTGTACTCCAAATTTTATTGGAATAAAATTAAAATCATATTCCAAATTCAAGCCAAGATTCGAGGTACTAGTCAAATTTTACCCTAATGTCAAAGCTTCGGCATACTCTAAGCTTCACCAAATCAAAGTTGGAGGAAAGAGAAAGACGAAGTCAAAATTCTACTTCAAAATTTCATCAAGAATTGAGTATATTCCAAAATCTAAAAAAATGGTAGGATTTGGGATACTACTCAAAATTCAATTTGCAATTAAAGTGTAGGATAAATTCTACTTTAGTTCAAATTAGAGTTTACTAGGGAAAAGAAAGTCAATGATTAAAATTCATTTTTTTGTTTATTGGATGAAAAGTATGTTAAGCAAAAAAATATTCAAATCAAAATTTTAAGCTAAATTCTCATATTTTGATCATGATGATGCATTAAATTAAAAGAGTCAAAATCATACTTTGAATCCAAATTATTTTTTTGAGATTCACATACCGTATAGACGTGCATAAATCTCGAAAAAAGGGCATTTGTTGAATGAGAAATTTTGGTGAATCACGAGTTGTCACATCATTAATGAAACCCGAGCCTATTGGAAAAATTATAAGTTGGATTGGGCCGAGTAATTAAAGTCGCTTGAGCCCAACCCAATTCAAACCATGGTGAAATTTTGGGCTAAATTAAAGATTAAGCTCAAGCCCAGTATTTCAGCCCAACAACAAATGAGGTCAAGCCCAACTTTAGCCTAAACCCAATTTTGGCCCAATAAAGTAATAAGGCCCAAGCCCACGTAAGGCTCATGAGAAACCTCCAAAGGCATCATCTTTTCATTTGAGAGGAGGTTGGAAAAGTTAAAGGTCAAAGCTCTCTGAAGATCTAAAGTTCTGAAGCTTTGAGGATCTGAAGAACACAACTTCATCAAAGCTCTAAAGATCAGAAAACATACTAAAACTTTGAAGATCAGAAGACATATCAAGCTGTGAACATCAGAAGACATATCAAAGTTGTAAAGATCAAAAGACATACTAAAGCTTTGAAGATCAAAAGGCATATAAAAGCTATGAAGATTTAAACTCCCAAGATCCAAATACTGAAGCTCCTAATTCTTGAAAACCAACGCTCCTAAGATCGAAGTACTGAAACTCCTAATTCTTGAAACCAATGCTCTCAAGCTCTCAAGTGATGAAGACTGAAGCTTCTCAAAGTTTCAAAGACTAAACCACTCAAATTCTAAAGAACTGAATATCTAAACTATTTGAAGGTTTGAAGATTAGAAGACTTCAACAAACTGACTGTATCTTCACAGTCTACAAGCTGAAGATTCAATCTCCTCAAACTCAAGGAAAAGCTCATAGGTCGATCCAAAATGATCAACAGGCCCAAAGACTACTCCACGCAGGTCAGAAATTCTACACCTAGAGAGAATTCTCCCAATAACCTGTAGACTCCCTAACTCCTAAAGCTAACCACACCTAAAACTGAAGTCCTTTGAAGATATAAGTATTCTTCCAAGACTTCAACTCCAAGAGCATCACGTGCTTCGTTTCCTCAATCAAGCGTACACATTTGATTGAGAAAGAATCAGAGGATTAAGTATTAGAGATCAAACCACATCGCATCAAATCAACATCAACACCAATCCAAGTTCAACTCCACGAAACAAGTTTTTTCGGAATCCTCGTGCGAACACTAATCCTCCAAGAAGATCATCAAGCCCAAAGGCCAATCATCCAAGAAGATCAACAATCCCAAAGGCCGATCATCCAAGAAGATCATTAGGCCCAAAAGTCGATCATCCAAAAAGATCAACAAGCCCAAAGGCCAATCGTCCAAGAAGATCATCAAGCCAAAAGGCCGATCATCCAAGAAGATTAACAAGCCCAAAGGTCGATCATCCAAGAAGATCAACAAGCCCAAAGGCCGATTATCCAAGAAAATCAACAAGTCCAAAAGCCGATCATTCAAGAAGATCAATAAGCTTCAAGATTATAGTTTATTTTGAAAGCATCAAAATATTATGTATTAGGGATTGTATTCACTTTCCACAAAATTGGTACAAATACAAAGTTCAAGTTCCACGAAATAAATTCCTCTTGAAATCTCGTGCAATCATCGTTGAAGATACAATTTTTTTTCTTAAAAAAACCTAGGATATACATAAATTTAGCATACAAGTTAATAATAATAACACAAAATAGAATACAAACACTGAAATACAATACAAAAAAAACAACATCTAAGATGTTGAAGTACAATAGTTAATAGAATACAATAGAAAGGTGACTCATATTGCAAAGAAGAAGAAGATTAGAGGGAGAAGTATGAAGATAAACGAAGAACTTCTTCATTGGATTGTTGAAGATATCTAAATGGTTTATATGTTAGTGGATTTTGTAGGGATTCAAATGTAAATATGAAGATTAGATGATTCTAGGTTTGACCTTGTATTTATTTTTTTCCTTTTAGTTTTGGATTCGAGTATTGAGCTTTTTAAATAGGTTGCCTAGTTTAGATGGAGAAATATTAGATGTGTTGTTTGCTTTTTTTCTTTTAAAAAAAAGTACGCATGGAAATAGATATATCAAATTGCGTGTCAGATACATATGTGAGAAGTATTTAGAAGTATCGGTATCCGATAATGTCTTTGTAAGTATCTGTGTTTCATAGGTTACAAAATTGATTTTTTTTTATACAAAAGAAAATGATACTTCACCAAGCTTGGATGGATTTCATTCACAGACTTCCCGAAAGGATAAGATCCTGAAACCAATGCCGATCCTTAATTTTCCTCAATCTTCCAATTTTCTTTAATTTCTTCTTGCACAGCCATGGCCGAAACCCATATTGACAGTCCCTAATAAACCCCATTACTTCCAAACAAAGAGAGAGAGAGAGACAATGGAGTTTGACCTTCTGAATCGTCCACATCAACACCCATTATTCTTCAACGAAGACGGAAGAAAAATCAGTGGAGAAGTAGCTTACTGCTCCCGTTGCCGTCAACCACTCCGGCCGCCGGCGTTCACCTGCTCCGACTCCGACTGCAACTTCCACATCCATCAATCATGCCTCCACCTTCCTCCTCAAATCCACTCCCCTTTCCACCCTTTCCACCCTCTTCTTCTAAAAACCAACAACCATTTCTGTACCGTCTGCTGGCAAATGCCTTCCGGCCACGTTTACCGATGCCGTAAATGCAATTTTCAAATCGACATCAAATGCGTCCTCACCGATACCAAATCCAGTGGCTTACGCCATATCTCCGGCGATCAGTTTCGACATTTCAGCCACCGACATCCATTAACTCTTCAACTAGAAGAAAACAGAGAAAACGGAGGAAAAAACAGATTGGTTTGTTTTGTGTGTGATTTGGTTATAAAATCAACCCCTTTTTACTTTTGCTCTCAATGTGACACTCATTTCCATCAACGATGCGCGGAATTACCACGTCAGTTGTACGATGTTCAATTTCATCAACACCCTTTATTTCTTCTTCCCAATCTTAGCTTCGCTAATTTCCTCTGTGATAGCTGCAATAACAACTGTAGAAAGTTTGTTTATAGTTGTCCTCATCCTCGCCACTGTAAATTCAATCTCCATGTAGCTTGTTTACAATCTTTCAATCACGAACATAACTTTTCCACGTTTCGGAATGCAATGGATTCTTTTGATTGTCGAGTTTGTGGTAAGAAAGGTAATGGATTCCCTTGGTTTTGTGAGATTTGCCATGTTTTAGCTCATAGAAAATGTGCTAAATCGCCATTAACACTAAGGACATTTGGACACCATTTTCATGATCTTACCCTCACTTACTTCCGTGATAATATCCGGAATCAAATTCGTTATTGTAAGATCTGCGGTGAGAAATTAGAGATGAAATTTGCTGGGTATGGTTGTTACGAATGCAATTACTTTACCCATTTGGATTGTGCCGAAACTCAACGTCTCGATCCACAATCCACACCCATGGTTGATTCGACAAAGGATTATTCTTCTACCCAAAATGAAGAACAGGACAATGAGATTCGATGTTCTGTTCACTCCCATAACTTGAATTTCTTCCTCCCTGAAGAGATTGGGGGAAAAGGATATAGAATTTGTGATGGGTGTTTAAAGGGTCTGTTAAGTTCATCTTATGGTTGTCCACAATGTGATTTCTTTGTCCACAAAGAATGCGCTAAATTGCCGAAAACCAAAACCCATTTCCTTCATCAGCACTTGCTTACTCTCATCTCAATCCCGAATTTCATCTTCCATTGCGAAGCTTGTCGCGAATACTTCCATGGCTTCGCCTACCACTGTAAAAGCTGTCTCTCGACATTCGACATTCGTTGCACTTCAATTAAAATCCCATTTAAACACCCGGGCCACCAACATCCCCTGTCTATTGACAGAACAAATGAAGAACACAATTGTGAAGCTTGTGGGGCAGGGGTGAAGAACAGAGTATCGTTCCGATGTGTCAGCTGCAACTTTTATTTGGATGCGAAATGTGCGACGCTACCACTTACAGTAAGATACAGATTCGATAAGCATCCGTTGAATTTGACATTTGTAGAGGAAGAGGGAGTAGATGAATATTACTGCGATGTTTGTGAAGAAGAAAGAGAGCCGTGGCTGTGGTCTTATAGCTGCCGAACGTGCAGTTTTGTGGCGCATTTGAGTTGTGTTGTTGGAGAGTTTCCGTTTGTGAAATCAAAGATTCATGAAGCTCATAGGCATCCGTTGAGTATGGTAATGAAAGGGAAGGAACAAAAGAATTGTGGGAGTTGCAGTGAATCATGTGATGAAAATTTGGCGTTTCAATGTGGAACTTGCAAGTTTAATGTCCATGCAATTGGACGTTGTTACCAGCAGCAGCTAAAACAGGGGAAGCTTGCTTATACAGAGCGGAATTTTTACTCTCGTGGAGTTGAACTCTATGAACAACCAACTATATAGTAAGCAATTTGATTTTTTTCGCAATTCAAGCTACACTCGTATTTTTGCGGTCACTCAACTACATAGCATAGTAAAAAGAGAAAAAAAAAAAAAAAAAAAAAATCCAAAACCATATTATTTTTAAACAAGAAAAAAATAAACACAAAGTACATTGTAGTTGGACAATAAGATTGGGTGCAAAAAATAGGTGTAGATGCACCAAAGTATTTTCTTAAAAAAAAATATTACACTCTTTCTTGTATTTTCAATTTTTTTTCTCATTTTATCTCTTACACAATGTTAAGAAATTGATAATTTGAGATCATCTGAAACTATAAAACAATAGAGAATCGACTTCACTAGCAATATGTCAGTTACGTTTATAGACAAAAGGAGAGAACAATTTTATTAGACAGAAAAAACTTTAAATTAACGAGTCATAACCGTAGATTCATCAGTATAATTAGAGAGTTTACGTAGCATATTCCTCTTAACCAAATGGCCAAAATTCTAAATAGTGTTGCAACGTACTTCGCCATTCGAAGCGTCATTCAAAGCATTCCAACATTTTCAAAATGATTATTTTAGTTCTTTATTTTCAATAATGATTTTGATAATTTTTTAAAAGTTGTCAAATGATCCATGATTGACTAAAATGAACATTTTGAATTATATAGACTAAAATAAACAAATATTGAAAGTATAAAGATCAAAATGAACAAAAATGTAAAATACAAGGAGCAAAGTCATATTTAATTTATTATAGTTTTTTAACTTCTTTAAATTGTTTGTGTTATTAGCCAAACTATAGACTAATTAATGGTTATTTGAAACAAGCTGCCCTGTTCGTGTACCATTGAGACCGTATGGAGGTAAAGGGGGGAATCCATGGGAAGAAAAGGTTTTCTCAACAATTAGGGCATTTGTTGTGTATCATCAAGAATGTGTCCATGCCATTCAAATTTATTATGAGAAGAATGGGAAGGCTGTTTGGTCGGCTAAGCATGGCGGAGATGGTGGAACCAAATATGAGGTTAGTTGTCTAAATTCTATTCTAAACCTTCCCGACTTTAAGGATTTGTTTGGAAAGACTTTTCAAATGTTTAAAAATATTAACAGGTTTAAGTTATGTTCAACTTTTGTTGTAGGTTGCCTTTGATTATCCAGATGAGTATCTTGTTTCGATTCATGGCTCATATAGTAATGTAATGGAACTTGAGAGAGTTATTATTGAATCGTTGACACTAGAAACCAACCTAAGAATTTATGGGCCGTTTGGAATTGAAAATGGAACAAAATTTTCAATCCCAACCAGGAGAGTGAAGATTATTGGTATCCATGGAAAATGTAGTTCATATCTTGATTCAATTGGACTCCTTACTCTATCAACACAAGAATAATATCATGCTTTTTTACTGGTGCCAAAGGTTGTTGTAAATTCTAATTGTAGGCTGTACAAAATAAAAAAATACCACAATACTCATAATCTAAACATATTATAGATTTAGTGATATGAATGAATGTCAACTACAACATAAGTTTACTTAGTCTCCTCCGAGTCAAAGATTTAAATTCTTCATTCATGTGTTATTGAATTAAAAAAAGTGTTAATTATATCAATGTACTACATGAGTTTAAATACGTACTACCTACTCTTATCTCATGTTAAATGACCAATCAAAATAAAAATTTAAACTCACGAGCTAAAGTAAATTTAATAATATCATTTTTTTTAAATTAAGCTTCTTTTATTATCTAGTTTTCAAATTTTGAAATATTATATATATATATATATATTTTGAAATTGTTAAAATCGCTTTTGTCTTAGTAAAAATCATTTCGAAACACGTTTTTAACCACCTAAAACTAATTTAATATCTAAATGTAGACGTTTAAATGCAATTTTCACATGATAAAATTTTTTAACAATTAAAAATATATTACATAATAATTTTGAATATGTCAAAAGTAATGGAAATATCATGAGTAGCTACAAAATTACATGATAATGAGAACTACCTAAGTTGGGAATGTCTTTGCAAAAATATCCATGGTATATCTGTGTACTTACCGTCAAACTAGCCCAACTGAAAATCGCTTTTTAAAAATAAATAAATATATGATTTGTATTCTCTTTCATCTCATTAACACGATTTTAGGAGAAAATTAGAGTGAAGTGTTTTCTTTCTATTTATACCCTCTAGTATAGATTTATAATCAAACCAGCCAAACTTTTATATATATGACGAATATAATTTTATATTTTTTCACCCTCTCTTTGTTTTTCGTTATTTTAGTTTCATTAAACAACTTAAAATCATCACCTTGCAAATATCACTTAGATTTTACTTGTAAATACAGTTAAAGTTAAAAAATATTTTCTGTCCTTAAACTTTTATGAAAGTAATAATTTAGTCCCTAAACTTTGGTTTGTAACGATTTAGTCTCTATACTTTCACAATGTTATAACAATTTAGTCCCTTAACTATAGTATGTAATAATTTGGTCTTTATACTTTCAAATTTGCATTAATTTAGTCCCTAATGTAAAAGAAATCATCAAAATTAGATGTCAAGCTTTATTATTTTATAATGTAGACTTTGTATTATATAAAAATATTGAATCTTTAATTTTTTTATTGACTTATTTATGCAAAACAAATCATTAAATCTCAATTCTAATTTCTATGGTAGGGACTAAATTATTACAAATTTTAAAGTACAATGGCTAAATGGTTACATAAAGTTTAGAGACTAAATTGCTACAAACATAAAAGTATGGAGATTAGAGACTAAATCGTTATAAATCAAAGTTTAAAGACTAAATTGTTACTTTTATGAAAATTTAGGGACTAAATGTTATTTTTAACTAACGGTTGATAATTTTAAAATTTTCAAATCATCTTTTATATTTAGCTGATTTTAACGAATGTTAATCATAAGGTAGTGTTTAGGTTATTGTTTTTAATATATCACTTATGTTTACTTGTAAATATATTTAATGGTTTTTAAATCTAAAAGTCGTTTTTCTATATTTTGGTTTGCAATACACGATTCTTTCATCATTTTCAATTTCAGTTTTTCTAATCTTCAACAAAATCCCTCAAATATTGGTAGGGAGTTAATAATTTAGAACAAAGCCATTTCTTTTTGAAATTGTTGTTAAAGGATAAACATAATTTTGTCTTCAAGTCCCATTTTTCATAATTTAAAGTACATCCAAAATTTATGCCGTAACTCTCAAATCGTTAATAAACCACATTCCTCAATCAAAGTATCACAAAGATGAACATACTTTCATTTTATGATCCCAGTAAAGATGTAGATAAAGAGAATGACCAACTTTAGGTTAGGATGTAGTACAAGAATGAGATGTAGACAAAGATCATTGAAGGAAAAAATGAGAGAGACATCGAGGCGTACAAAGATGCTGAAGAAGAAGACATTCAATGCTTTTCTTAATGTATATGTCTTAATAGACCAGGGAAGATTTTCAAAAATCCTCATTTAATGGTTTTAGGTAATTACGTCTATCGATGTATGCTATTTGTTTTTCAATACACTTAACATGCAAGCGTTTTGATTATTTTGAAGTTTAAGGTTCTAGTCCACTACATTTTTTTCCTCAATGCTAAATGTCTAATGTTCCACCAAGATAGGGGTTAGGATATATACTCACATGTACATTATATGGATGCTTATGTGTACTTAGTTGTAGGTGTATATAACATTCCATAGAGGTAGAGGTTAAGGTATATATTTACATTTATTATATGCTATCTTTAGCGATGAACCTAGTTATAGAAGCCCACCTAAATAGCTTTGTACACTTATTTCCCCTCTTACAACTAAATTTGATTACTTATATACCACTAGATCATAATTATTTACAACATTTTTTCTTCTAAGACTTGCGCCACAAGAGGTTTATATGTGAAATAGGTTTAAATACTTTAATTTACATTAATTAACAATTCAAAGTTTTGCGTTTTATTAAGCTATACAAGGTAGTTACATCGAACTTCAAAGGTTTTCAATCAACATATCATTATTTTGAGTCATTTAGTACTTTCTTACACATAAGGTGTATTCTATGTTAAAATGGGTTCTTATTTATATACTGGAATGCCAATATTTATGAGCTTGTTCACTTGTATCTTTATGTATATATATGACTTTGAGATTTAAACACATTGTGAAAGTTAGAAATTTTGTATTTTTTTATTTTTTATTGAATGATCCATTGAAAGTCCTTGAGCGGAAGCATGGGATCGAATCAGATACCCAAAATTTATAGAACGTAAATTTTACAGCAAGAACATACAGATTATGCATTTAAAATGAAATCACAGTATGCTTTAAAATAGAAAAAGTAGAATAGTAAAAGGGTTTAAGAAACCTTACCCTTGAATAACTTTTCTTCACGAGATTCCTTCTCCAAAACTTGTCACGAACAACCTCAAATCCTCTAACCGTTAGTGAGGACACCACCACGAATGCTTCCTCTATACTCTCTGGACGAGAATCCAAGAGTTTTGTGGGCTCTGGCTATTT
Organism: Benincasa hispida; assembly: GCF_009727055.1. Taxonomy (NCBI): domain Eukaryota; kingdom Viridiplantae; phylum Streptophyta; class Magnoliopsida; order Cucurbitales; family Cucurbitaceae; genus Benincasa; species Benincasa hispida. The sequence continues at coordinate 60,538,208 of NC_052357.1, forward strand.
TGGAAGAGAGGGTTTTTTAGAGTATTGAGAGAAAGGGATGATATTCAACAATTCACATAGAACTTTTTCGTGTCTCTGTCTCTTGTGAAAACCACACCAGGAATAAGAAGAACCACCTCTTTTTACTTCCCCACTACCACGTTTTAGAGAGAAAAGAGTAGAAGGGAGTTACAACTCCTTTCCCAAAAACGTGGTAGTGGGGAAGTATTTATTTTCTCTCAGATAAACTTTATATAATCAAATTCATATAATTAATATTTGAATCATATTCAAATATTTATTTTCTCTCAGATAAACTTTATATTATAATGTATCGAATACATTATAGCAATTATATCATATATATAATTAGATTAAATTAATTATATCACATATAATTAATTCCCTCAATTAATTTGAACAATTAAAATTAATCCAAAAAGTGGTTCTCATCAATTTCTGTTGAGCTACAGAGGGAACTTCATGGTCCTCATGGTCCTGTAGCTTGAAACTCTAACAATACTTGAATAATTAATTAAACTAATTTAATTAAATTATTCATCATCTGTTAGTCGTGGGGCACTCCACTAAAGACCGACAACTGCATTCTTCGCACTATAGATATTTTTATGTCTATTGGATATAACCAATCAACAGTACGATGGTCCTTCACAAATTGCTCATAAGTACAATTAGGTCAAAATTATAGTTTTGCCCTTATAGTTACATCTAACTCCTTAAGTACCACTAATCCCTCTAATGAACAATAAATCATAGTCCAACAATGACCAAACTCCTCTCGAGCTAGGGAAGGGTGTGGTGCACATTGTTCAAGCCCCGGAATCAGCCCTTAAGGGAGCAATTTATCTACTTGTCTTGACATGGGGAATAAGTGAATTCCTTCTTGTGTAGTTATGTTCCCACCTCCCCAATCAGATGAATCCCAAAAAGGTAGACTTGTTGAGTCAGCGATCTGGCCATTCTCACCCATAAAAATCAAAGGACCGCCTTTAGAGGTAGGAGTTCACAACTCACTCAAGATTCAGGTCATGTTACCTATGGTCATCCTGGTGAAATGAAAGTCTCTATTATGGACGACGTTATATAATGAGATTAAACATTTCGTGGTCCGGTCTTATAAAACTCCTTTGTATAGAATATCCCCGCTCACATATCTCCACATGAATGGTTAGGATCAGATCATTTGTAGTACTTTACAACAATTGTAATATGTACAAAGCGGGCCATACTCGTAATGTCACCAGGATAAGTATCCAACTTTATCCATCTACTACATACCATTTAGGTTATTACTTAAACATGATCCACCTGTATGTCTCTACATACATGTTTAAGCTACAAGATAACCTTGGATGTTAGTTTATTGGTTTGTAGTTAATGCAACTAATTTTGAAATAAAACATCACATATTTTATACATAAATAAAATGTTTGTACATTACTACAAACTATCGGACCCTACGAGATTTAAGACATCAACCTCAACAGTTATTATATCTTTTATGTGGTGATTATTTTATATTCGGTGATAGTTTATTTAGTAGGTGTCCTTAATGGTAAGAATTAGATTAGTTGGTTAAATGTTATTTAAAAACCAAAATCTGAGGGAGGGGTAGTTTTATCTCATGAAATCTAACAAATTCTCCTAAAATGTAGGTTAGGGTATTTTTACAATGAATCTTTATTTTAGGTATTTTTGAAATGGAACCATCAAGAATTAGCTATTTTTGTGTTAGACCAAAGTAAATCAGTTTTTTATCCTAAAAAAGAGGAATTGTTAGAAATAACACTATTAAGTTTTCATATTTCAAAACTAGCACGCTTTTTGGAAAACTCGTTAAACTAGTTTTTCTTGGTTCATCTAGAGTGAGATCGACTACCTATATTTAGTTAAAAAAAAAGTTAATTATTTCTAACTTATCAAGTGTTTTGGGTCTTTTCGGTGAAATATCGGGAGTATGTTTCTACTAATTTTTCCAAATATTATATAATCTTTCCAAATCATATTAAATTTTATATTCTTTTCAAACTTTCTCCAAAGTCAATTTTTTTATTTTTCAGATGAATCTTATGTGTACTGTGATTTTTAAATTTTGTAAAAGATCAAATTTTGCAAATAAAAAAAATAAGATTTGGAAATATATAAAGAATCTCGGTGTTAATCTGCCCAAGATTTTACAGAGAAAGTCCAAATAATCTCAGTGTTAATTTTGTTTGAGATATACGAGATTCTTTATATCTCCCAAATCTATCTTAATTTTTCTTTTTGGCATTAGATAAGATTTGATATAAAATTTGGCATCATATTTTAAAAAAATTGATAGAATATTGGTGTTGACTAGCCTGCATTTCACCGAGAAACCGAAAACAGTCGGGGTTAGAAAAGCTAAATTTGTATGTAAATCTCGGTGGTTGATCTCGAGTTAGATGGATCGAGAAAAACTATTGTAACGAGTTTTCAAAAAAATTGCTAGTTTTGAAAGGCCTTTTGTCTAAACCTATGCCCCTCTATGCTTTCTCACAAGGAAAAATTTTGCAAAATGACTCAAACCTAAAAAAAAATTCTATGAATGACCTCTTTAAAAACTTATCTATAGCTGACCTTCTGCCCATGTAAAATATCAATTTTACCCCCAATTTAAAAAACTCTTTAGACCGCCTTTACAAATGCTTTACGAAGGATCGTTCACTCAACTTTTTGCTTACCTCTCTCATTGTGCGATTTTGCTCTCAAGTTTCTCCCGTTTTCTCTCATGGTCTCCCATATTCATTCGAGCGTTTGGCCACCTTCTCGCCGGTCATTTCTACACATTTTCCACCGTCTTCATGATCTGAAAGGTATTTGACTCTTCTCCTTGAATGCATGTTCATATTTGTTTAGGGTTCTCGCCAGTTGTTTAGGATTCGTACAGTTTAGGGTTCACGCCTACCTTTTATTAAACGATCTCTCAATTTTGGTTAAATGATCGTGTATTCTTTTATAATCGATCGCTTAGATAGTCCTATGTGAGCATTTAGTATTTTCTAAACAATTGGTTAGAGAAACTTAAACGATCTTTTAGTTTTGGTTACGCGATCGTTTAGTTCTTTGTTATACGATCTTTTAGTTTTTTGCACGATCATTTAGTTCTTTGTAATGCGACCATTTAGTTTTTTTTGTTACGTGACCGTTTAGTTATTTGTTATGCAATCGTTTAGTTTTCGCTTACACGATTGTTTAGTTCTTTGTTATATGATCGTTTAGTTTTTTTTATTATGCATTCCGTTTGTTTTTATTATGCAATCGTTTAGTTATTTGTTATGTGATCTTTTAGTTTCTGTTATGCAATCACTTAGTTTTTTTCAGCGATCGTTTACTTATTGTGGTAATATATACATTTGTTACAGATTGCTAAGATGATTTTCCCTACTGAGAAATATTTCCCTGCTACAATTTCTTGCCAAGTCCACAAAACTGCTTCGGTGATTAAGAATAAGTTGATAAAAAAGAAAATCAGAATGTGTAGGAAAACGAACTTTGGTCCACTGTTGGGTGTAGATATTGTATTTAATGGGCAAATTTTCCATCATTTTCTGTTAAAGGAGGTTGCAAATGTGAACCCAAATGTTATATCATTCAACATACTGAGGAAGAAGGTAACATTCTCCCAAGACAATTTTAATTTGATAATTGGGTTGTGGTCGACCAAGGAAATAATAGAAAGAGAAACAACCGGTGAGAGATTGTGACAACTCATTCTTGGACCAAAGGACCAAAATGATAAGGATAATTCTTGCAAGGACGTGGAGACCGCATTCGAGAAGTTTACTTTTATAGATGATGAAGATGCCGTCAAAGTTGCATTGACATTATTCATAGAAAGACAATGATTGGAAAAGACAAGAAAACTCAATTTGATGTGAAGATATTTGGGATTGGTGATGAACATGAAGTCTTTAGACATTATGACTGGTCGTCCGTCTTTTTTAAACGTACATTGAATAGCATGAAGACTATCATGCGTGGGAAGAAAGAGGCACATGAAATAAAGACAGCAAAAGATGCTCATTAGGCCTCATATTGCTGTATAAAGGGATTTGTACTTGCATTCCAGGTGTGTACTTTCGTTTCCACTTCACTTTATTCTACGTTGAATTTGTGTGTTATGTACGTGTAACAAAGCTCCCATATTACAGTTTGGGTTTACGAAATTTTATTCACATCAAATAAGTTTATGGCCACCAAAGTCAGCAAGTCTGTAATTCCTAGAATTCTTAGATGGACACTTTTCCGTGAACGAAGATCAACCCCCCCCCCCCCCCACCCAATATCCATCATCCACATTAGTTATATGCATGTCCATCGAGGAAACAAAACATGTTCTAAACATCAATTCTAATTCCTTAAGAATACTCTTTGCATAATCAGTTACAACGCTTGTGCATGCCATTGCATGTGTACATTGGACATAGAACCAACCTTGTAACCACTCACAAATATGCTCCAATAGCTTTGTGATTGGTAGTTCTCGTACATCTTTCAATACTCCATTGAGACATTCTACTATATTTATCGTCATCTTGTCATACCTACAATGGAGTTAATAAAACCTTGTCTATAATCTAATCTCCTTAAGATTGGTTGTCACCCCAAGATATTGATGGATCTTAGCCCAAGACATTTGTAACTCAAACATTATATAAGATTTCACCACTAGATAGAAGTGTGAAATTATGTCCCTATTCTTGAACCTATCTATCAAATTGTTTCAAATATAGTATATACACAAAGCATGAAATGCATCAGAGAATATACTTGAGACAACCTTTGCAATTGAGATGTGACGATATGATATAATCTTTAAATTAGGAATTCTATCAAAGCCTTCAAATGAACCATGAACCAAGTCTATGATGCATCCTTCTCACCATCTACAATACTGAAGGTGATAGGATATATGTTGTTATTGCCATCAATACACGTCGTTATTAACAACATACCTTTATATTTCTTGTACACATGTGTCCCATCAACAACGATTACTGGGCAGATACAGTTTAAGAACCCATAATACACGAACCAAATGTCATGAAGACGTACTTAAAATATTATCCGTCCTCTACTTCAACCTCAAAGATCGTACTCGGATTTGCAAGCTTAAATGCCTCACCATATGCCCTAACAATAGCATATGATCCTTTCAGTGTCCCTCGTACGAACACCAATCATTACTCTCTAGTGCGATAGCCCGTCCGTAACTTATTTCACTCCAAAATCTCACTGGACGTCCTCAGTTATATCCCTTGGCGGTATGTTTTACCAACTTGTTTGTAGGACTTGATTAAGTGTCCAATAACCCAAATTTTTTCTTCTCAATGATTACCCATTCTCATTTTAAGAGATCATGTATGTTCGCTTGGATATTTCGTCACTTTGAAGGAAATTCTCTCTTTCAATTTCTTTTTTGCACAGACCCTCCACTTGCATTCCTCTTATAAACACCGTATAGTTAGCAAGATCTTCGTTGACTTCTTTGCATGATAGTCGAAGTTCTTTTTTTATTGCAAGTATTGACAATTTAACTGACAAGTCATATTTCGAAAAAAAAAAAATCTGATCGACCGTTATATCCTTATCATTCTGATAGTCATGAGGTATTGTTATGAGGTCATCATACATTGGGCCCTCTGATGGTCTGGGTATATCTATAAATGGTTGGGTTGGAATGGTGGAATTGTTGCCCGGAGTCTCGTAGTTTATACACATTGTTATTAATAAAATAAGTGTTATTTTATTTGCATTTACTCATATCCAATAAACTAAGATCCGTGGATATTTCATGTAAACTTAAGCATGTATGTGAGACATACAAGTGGATCATGCCTTAAGTAATAACCTAAATGGTTTGTAGTATAAGGATAAAGGAGGGATACCTTATCTTGGTGACACTAGGATATGGCTTGCTTTGTAGATATTTACAAGTGTTGTAATGTGCTACAGATGGTCTGATCCTGACCATTCATGTGGAGACATGCGAACGGGGGTGTCTTATACCAAGAGTTCGTATAAGACTGAACCACAAGATGATTACTCTCTTTATATAATGTCGTTGATAATTGAGACTTACATTTCACCAAAACGACCATAGGTGACATGATCTTAATCTTAAATGTTTTGGGAACTCCTGCCTATGAGAGCGGTTCTTTGATTAGTATGGGGTAGAGTGGCTAGATTGCCAATTCAACAAGCCCACCTTTTTGGGGATTCGTCTGATTGGGGAGCTAGGAACTCAGTTACACAAGACAAAATTCATTCCTTCTTCGAAGTAGGGGTAAGTAGATAAATTGCTCCTTTAAGGGCTGATTTCGGATCTTGAACATAGTGGCCACACCCTCTCTTTGGAAGAGAGAACTCAGTCATAGTAGGAATATGACTTATTGTTCATTTGAGGAATCAGTGGTACTTGAGGAGTTAGATGTAACTATAGAGGCAAAACGGTAAATTGGCCCAACTGTACTTACGAGCGATTTGTGAAGTGTTATCACACTGTTGATTGGTCATATGGACACAGAAATATATCTGTAGTGAGAAGAGTGCAGCTGTCGGTCTTTAGTAGAGTGCCCGACAGTTAACAGATGGTGGATCCCGTGACTAAAGAGTTTAGTTAGTTATTCACGTACCGTTGGAGCTTTAAACTACAGGTCCATAAGGTCCCTTTGGTAGCTTCAAGTTGAGAATCAGATTTTGGGTTAGTTTGAAGTGTTCAAATTAACAAGAGGAAATTCAATTATATGTGATATAATTGGTGTAATGTATTAGATACATTATTTGGAGGAATTAATATAAATGTGATTTATATTAAGTACCATAAAATAGAAAAAGAACTATAGTTTATATGTTTCATATATGAAATATTAAAACTATAGGTTATAAATATAATATGATAAGTTGGTTATCATATTTTTTAATAATAAATTAATTATATGATAATTAATTCTTTTTCTCTAATAATTGTTTGAGAGGGAGGTTATTGGAAGTTTTATGGTAACCGTGAGATAAAAGAAAAATTGTTTTCCAAAATTAGTAGTGGCTTCATTTGGAAAGTACTCATGTAAAAGAGGCTATCAAGTAAAATTGTTTTACTAAGCGATAGCCGTTAAGAGACTACACGATCTGCTAAGCGATCGCTTAGAGTTGACTATACGATAGTTACTCAGCTGATCGTTGCTACACGATCGAGTAGCAAATTCGATGTGATAGGCTTCATTTACTAAACGATCGAGTACTTTGTCTATGCAATAGACAGTGTTTATATCTCCCACTCACTCGATCACATACCTCTTCTCTTCCTCAAGCCAAGATAATATAGAGTCCACAACTCCTTGATTCTCACACTGAGAATACCAAGGTAACACTTGTGGTGGTGTCCTTATTCAATTCGTGGATCGAGTTAGACTCGATTAGGTTCGAGGAGCATTCAGACGATTGTTGTGTTCGTTGTTCGTGCTATTGGTGCTTTTGTTCGTTGTGTTCAAGTATTATTGTGGACACATTGTAAACTGTTTGATGGATACTTGAAGAATGGTTCTTCAAAGGTACGCATACTCTATCCCTCTATCCCTTGATTTCTATTTAAGCATGCTGTAATTTATGTATATGCATGACCTGCTAATTTTCATTTTAAGACTGTGATTGATTGTGTTCATTCGAAATGAAATTTGGAACGATCCACTTCCACTGCTAATGAAAATCTCTGTGTTAGATTTCCTTCAATTGGTATCAGAGCCAGGTTGTTCTAATATACCAAATACCATTGTTGTATTGAACTTCTTTTACAGTTGTGGTGGGTTTTAAGTTTGTTCTACAATGCATTTAAGAGTTTAAGAGTTAGAATACGCTGGCTCAAATGAGGAATTAAGTTTGTTCAGACCCAATTCGATGTCGTTTTAATTCCCGAAAAGGACCGTGAAGCAAAAGATAATTTTTAATACCGAACTACTCCTATCACTACTGAAACGTAGCAACAGTGGTAAGACCGAGTTAATCCGTAGAGAAGCGTGATAGGTTTTCTTAGGTTAATTTTCTAACTAGAGCGACAATTTGGGGGGGGGGGGTGTTGATGTTGAAGAGATAAATGCGTGAAATTAAAATAAAAGGGGTAAATGTAATCTAAGATAGGATTCTATCTAATTTCTAGAGCAAGAGAGAGTTCCTATGTAATTTCTTTCATTAGGCATCAATTAATTACACTGAATCTGTCAATCCCTCAACCTACAAGAAAATCTAATAGCCCAATTAGCTAATTTTGATAAAAATCTAAACTAGCACTAATTCAGTTTAAAAATTTTCCTTCTTAGCGACATAGAAGTTAAAATTGAAAAGCATTAAGAAAGAGTTCAATTGTTGAGACATACTACAAGCCAGAAAGTCATATCTTGTAGCATGATTTATTTGGAAAGTTATACTAGGGCATACATGAGTTTGGCCAAAAAAAGTTTAGGCCCTAAACATGCGATCCTAATACTTGCAACTAAATAAATCAATGATGCATAGGCTAGAATGATTTTGCAAACAAGAATTTCAACAAATTAATTTGTCAGTAGAATTTATCGAAACTCTATTAAGATTAAAATGAATCCAACCAAAGAATTCACAAGAGTACAGTTAAATTAATTAGAAAATATTCAAGAAATTAACATAAGACTCTTGCTTAAAGAAATTAGATAGAGATTCTCTCAATTCATAGACCAATCAAGAACAAACCTCCAATCCATCAATTACAACCCAAAACAAACAAAAACCCAAAACAAACAAAAACTAACCTAAAGATACTAAAAATTGAAGAAAAAGGAAGAAGAATAAAGATTAACTTCGGCCTCCAAAATTCGACATATTTTGACCTAAAGACGAAAGGGAGTATTTATAGGAAAGATCGCGGCGTCGCAATGCTGAAAACAGCGTTGCAATGCTCACTTGCACGCGTGCTAACCATGTCCGTCCATCAAAGTTTGCAGCATCGCGACGCTGTAAAATAGTGTTGCAACGCTGCACATTTTGCCTTAGAGTGTCAGGGTAGAGCGTCAGGCTAGCATTGCAACGCTGTGACAGTG
>NC_052357.1:60552356-60595499 GCF_009727055.1 Benincasa hispida
TGCATGGTTGTAGCATGATCGTATAGTCTGACGCATTCCCAAGTAATGCTAACTAAAAACCTTCTCAACCCATTCATCCGCATACTCAGTGCATCTATCACACAACTTACTTTTCTTAAATCCACCGCATTTGTTTATTTTTCATTATCGCAATCAAAAAACAAACAAACAATCATTTGAGTTATGGGTTACCACAAAGTTTTCACAAAAATTACCACCGCATATTATTTTCCCAAGTCCTTGAGTTTGACCCTGGACTTACCAGGAACTCAGTGGGGTTTACACTTGGATTCCATTGAGAAAACTTGAGTGCTCAACTCAATTTTATCATCACATATCATCCACAATTCCATATCATAAATAACGCATCAAGTTTTTGGCGCCGTTGCCGGGGACTTCGGCAAAATAGTGTGCTAACGGTAATTTTTCTGATTTCTTTGCAGACTCTCAATCTCTAGCGAATTATGACTCAGAGATTGAGAGGACATTTAGACAAAGATTAAGAGACCGCCAAAACAGTCAGAAAAAGAAGAGATGGCAGAGCAGCCTGAAAACGGAGCACCAAACGAAAACAACGTCATGGCGAATCCAATCCTACTGGCAAACGATCACAATAGACCCATTAGGGACTATGCATCGCCAAACCTCTATGATTTCTCTCCAGGTATCATGAGGCCTACCCTCGATGGAAGCAGATTCGAAATGAAATCGTTGATGTTGCAAATGATCTAGACTGCAGGACAATTCGAAGGCCGGCGTGGCGAGTACCCGCATGCCCACCTCTGCAGCTTTATCGAAATCTGCAATACTTTTGTGTTCCCGAACATCTCTGCCCAAGATGTTCGACTAACTTTGTTCCCATTTTCTCTTTGTGATCAGAAAAGGAAATTGGCATATTCTATCGACCCGGGGGAGATCACTTCATGGGAACAGGTCGTGGAGAAATTTATGAAGAAATATTTTTCGCCAACTGAGAATGCTAAACGAAAGAAACTCATAAAAAATTTTGAACAAGACATGGACGAACCGCTCAACGATGCCTGGGCGAGGTTTATGAGGTTGGTCCGAGATTGTCCATACAATGCATTGCCAGACTGCCTTCAGATGGAAATCTTTTATCATGGTTTGAATCCCACTTCGCAGATCGCTGCCAATGCGGCAGCCGCTGGTAGTCTGCTTGATAAAACGTATGACGAGGCTAAGAATATCTTGGATCACATCTCTAAAAACCATGAGGATTGGAGAGAGAGTGATCAGAGATTGAGAATTAAAGATAACGACACAAGTAACGGTGTTATTGCTTCACTACAAAATCAGATGACCGCAATGATGAACTTAATTCAGGGAATTGCGATCAGCAGCCCAACACTGCAAAATGGGCAAATCAACGCAATCAGTCAAAACACCGCAAGGTGTGCAACTTGCGACGATGGGCACACGATGGAAGAATGCCCACAAAATCCACAGTCCGTTTACTTTGTAAAAATAATCTCTTTTCGAATACCTACAACCCCAGGTGGAGAAACCACCCCAATTTTGCATTGAAGAATCAGCAACAGAACTTCCAATCCGTGGCGTAGAAAGAAAGGCCACCTAGATTCTTCCCGAGCAATAACGGTCAGACGAGCAATCAAGCTAGTAGCTCGCAACCACCGCAATCCTCTTCCTTGGAGAGCCTATTTAAGCAATATATAGAAAAAAATGAAACTGTGCTTCAAAGTCAGGCTACGTCCATCCATAACCTAGAGTTACAGATGAGCCAGATTGCAAGTGAGCTGAAGAATAGACCACAAGGGGCTCTGTCGAGTTCAACAGAACACCCACGCAACCCGGGGGGATCAGGTAAAGAGCAATGTCAGGTTGTGACATTGCGAAGTGGATTGCTCCCATTTCGGCAGAACTTGAAATTGCAGTGACACAAGAAGGAGAAGGAGAAAAAGAAGTAATAGAGCCAGAAGTTACATCCACCTCAAAGCCAACTGAGAAGGGGACCGTGATAGTGCAGTTACCACCTTTCCCACAGAGACTTAGAAGGAAAAAGAATGAAGAGGTACAGTACCAACGCTTTCTGAATATGCTAAAGTAATTACATATTAACATCCCATTCAGTGAAGCGATTGAGGAAATGCCTACATACTCGAAGTTTTTGAAGGAGATGGTAACCAAGAAGAGGAGCACTGGTAAGTTTGCCACAGTAGCGTTAACACAAAGTTCAAAATCAATAATTCTACCGAAGATGAACGATCCTAGGAGCTTTACTATACCCTGCTCCATAGGAGGACTATACATCGGGCAAGCCTTGTGTGATCTTGGAGCCAGTATCAATTTGATGCCTCTGTCGATCTTTAAGCAGCTAAATGTGAGGCAACTTGTGCCCGCAACCGTGACTCTCCAATTGGCCGATAAATCTCTAGTACATCCAGAGGGAAAGGTGAAGGATGTGCTGATGACCATTGACAAATTTATCCTACCAGTCGACTTCATCATTTTGGATTACGAGGCCGACAAGGATGTGCCTATCATACTAGAGCAACCATTTTTATCAACAGGTCGTGCCCAGATTGATGTTCATAAAGGGGAGATCACTTTGAGCATCAACGGACAGAAGCTCAAGTTCAACATAATTCGTGCCATGAAGTTTGCTGATGAAGAAGACCTGCATGACTCAGACGACGACCAAAATTTGATTGAAGAAAAAAATTTTGACGAAGAGAATGAAAAAGAGGATGCAAGCATTCGTTGCTGCCTGTAATGCGATCATAACAAATACAAGCAAGGAAGAAGAGATGATCATAAACCAAGAAGAAGAGCCAATAGAAAAATAAAAAAGAAAAACAACGGAACCATCCCTAGTAGAACCACCAACATTGGAACTAAAGACCCTACCGAATCATTTAAAGTACGCGTTTTTGGGGCAGAATGAGAAGCTGCCTGTTATTATTTCCTCTGAGTTTAATGAAGACCAGGAAAATACATTGATGAGCATTATGAGGAAGCATGTGCGAGCAATCGGCTGGACGCTTGCCGACATTAGAGGAATTAGCCCAACGTACTGTATGCACTGCATTCGTCTTGAAGAGGACCACAAAGCAACGATCGAACATCAGTGCAGGCTCAACCCTGCGATGAAAGGGGTCGTTAAAAAGGAGATCATTAAATGGTTAGATGCGGGCATTATTTATCCTATAGCAAATAGCACGTGGGTCAGCCCCGTGCAGTGTGTGCCGAAAAGGGTGGCATGACGGTAGTCCTGAATGAAAACAATGAATTAATACCGCAAAGGACCGTCACTGGGTGGCACATTTGCATGGACTACCGCAAGCTGAATGCAGCCACAAAGAAAGATCATTTCCCTCTGCCGTTCATTGATCAAATACTAGACCGTCTAGCTGGAAATGACTTTTACTACTTTCTGGATGGTTATGCCGAGTACAACCAGATTATGATAGCTCCAGAAGACCAAGACAAGACCACATTCACCTGCCCATATGGGACCTTTACTTTTCGCCGCATGTCGTTCGTGCAATGCGCCAAGCACGTTCCAAATGTGCATGATGGCCATCTTTTCAGACTATCTTGAGGACTCTGTTGAAATCTTTATGGATGACTTCTCTATTTATGGGCACGCCTATGAAGTTTGTCTAGCCAACCTGGAGAAGATATTGAAGAGATGCGAAAAGACGAATCTGGTGCTTAATTGGGAAAAATGCCATTTTATGGTTAAGGAAGGCATAATGTTGGGGCATAAGGTTTCCCGAGACGGGTTGGAGGTGGATAAAGCAAAAATCAAAGCAATTGAAAAACTTCCACCTTCAACAAGCATGAAGGTTATACAAAGTTTCTTGGGGCACGTTGGATTCTACAAACGCTTTGTCAAAGAATTTTTTAGAATAGCACGACCACTGAGTGCGTTGTTAGAGGCTGACAAAAAATTTGATTTTGACGACAACTGCCTCTATGCAATCAAGTTTTGAAGAATGCGCTGATTACCGCACCTGTGTTAATTGCACCGGACTGGACACTTCCTTTTGAAATAATGTGCGATGCAAGCGGGTATGCGATGGGAGCAGCTTTGGCACAAAAGAGAAAAACAATCTTACATCTCATCGCATATGCAAGTAAGACATTAAATCCTGCTCAGACCAATTACACCAATACAGAGAAAAAGCTTCTGGCGATAATTTTTGCGTTGGAAAAATTTCGAGCATATCTGCTGGGGACAAAGGTACTCATCCATACTGATCACTCAGCAATAAAGTACTTAATGACAAAGAAGGACACAAAGTCGAGGTTGATCAAATGGGTCCTCTTCTTTCTAGAATTTGACATAGAAATAATTGATCGAAAGGGGACGGAGAACCAAGTTACAGATCACTTGTCCAGATTAGAGAATCCTGAGGTTGACCGCAATGAGTCAGAGGTGAGTGTGGTGTTCCCGGATGAGCAACTGTTCCACATTGAAGAATTGCCTTGGTATGCTGATATAGTCAACCATCTGGTTTGCGGAAAATTTCTTGAAGATTATACCTACCACCAACAGAGGAAGCTCAAACATGAATGCATATATTATTATTGGGATGAGCTGAATCTGTACAAAAAGGGGGGCAGACCAGATTCTGCGACTATGCGTACCAAATGCTGCTCAACAGCACATATTATCGCAGTGTCATGACTCACCATATGGTGGGCACTTTGGAGGACAGCGCACCGCAGCCAAGGTTTTACAGGGTGGATTCTTTGGCCAACATTGTTTAAGGAAGCAGTTGACTATGTAATGAAGTGTGGTCGATGCCAACACACAGGTAACATTTCATGGAAACATGCAATGCCAATGAACACCATTTTGGAGCTTGAATTGATCAACGTGTGGGGTATTGATTTCATGGGACCATTCCCTCCCTCGAATGGTAAACAATATATTTTATTAGTCATCGACTATGTATCCAAGTGGGTAGAGGCAGTGGCATGCGCCGTAAGTGATGCAACGATAGTCTCTTAATTCCTGAAAAAAAAACATTTTCACTCGTTTTGGCAGCCCACGTGCCATAATAAGTGAATAGGGGTCTCACTTTGTCAATCATACCGTTAAGGAGCTGCTGTGCAAATACAACATTCTCCACAAAATGGCCACCGCATACCATCTGCAGACAAATGGTTAGGCCGAGGTGTCCAATTGGGAGATTAAACTTATACTCAAGAAGGTAGTAAGGCCTTCACGAAAAGATCGAGCAACAAAGCTCGACGATGCAGTCATACCTGACTGCATTTAAGACACCCATAGGTATGTCCCCATATGCGTTGGTATTTGGTAAGGCATGTCATTTTCCTTCGGAGTTGGAATATAAGGCACTGTGGGCAGTAAAGAAGCTGAACTTTGATTTGAAGAAAGCAGGAGAAGCACGAAAACATCAACTGGTCAAGTTTGAAGAATGGAAGATTAACGCATATGAAAACGCAAAGATTTACAAGGAGTGCACAAAGCGCTGACATGACAAACACATATGCGGTAAGAATCTCCATGTGGGACAAAAGGTCTTGCTCTTCAATTCACAGCTACGACTCTTTCCTGGCAAGTTAAAATCGCGCTGGTTCGGACCATTCATCATTAAAGAAATATTCCAATATGGTGTGGTGGAGTTGATAGAAAATGGGAGTCGTACGTTTAAAGTTAATGGGCAACGAGTAAAAACGTATCATGGAGAGGCTGGCATCGCCAAGTCGAGTCCGTGGAACTAAGAAACCTTGAATGAAGAAGGAAGTAGGTGATCCTTGTGCTATCAGACGATCAAAATTCATCAGGGACATAAGTTTTGGGAATCATGGAATCTTCAACTTTTCTCTACTACTCTAATTTTCATTACACCATATCCTTTCAGCTTTATCTATTCTTATTCTAAAAAAATGTTGTTTCGTTTAAAATCACTTGACCCTCTCACTGTTTTTTTCTTACAACGATTGAGGCATAGGATTGTGGAGATGTTACATGAAGAAGCAATTTATCTTACTCTGTCACCGCAATCCAAAGAAGATAGAACGCTACAAAGAAGGATGCATCAATACACAATGCAGGTGACAACGCAAATTTGAGGGTGTATTCTTCCTTATCTCTATTTCAAATTTTGCACTATTGCATCGCATTTTAGTCAAAATTTTTATCATCGCATCCTCTTTGACTACCGCAATTATTTAATATTGATGAAGTTAGTAAGTTACCGCATGCTGTCTCTTTGCCAATTATGATTTCAATGATGAAAAACATGCTTCTATTTCTTTCGTATATACTAGAGTCAACTTAACCTTAAGATAGTCACCTCATGCAATATTTCTAGAAGTTAGGGGTTTGCTAGCTTTCTTTCAAACTCTCTTTACGAAGTTTTCTAAGAACATCGCATGACTTATTTCAATCTTTTGGAAATGAGGACATTGTCGCATTTTAAATTTGGGGGTGAGGTATTTATTTTCGACCTTGCTATTTTGAAAAAAAAAATTGAGAATAACAATTCCACTGTCAACGCAATGGGAAACCCATGTTGATAAGACTTAAGTTGTGAAAGGCACTTACCCGTAGTTGGATGTCCGCATGACACACGTGGGGGCAAGCCAAAACAAAAGCAAGTCAACAAGATCAACGCATAAATAAATGACTGCAACTCCACTGCCAAGTAGGTATGAGTTTAGTCTGAGAAAGAGTGCATTGCTCGAAGTTGGATGTTCGCATGACACACGTGGGGGCAAGCCAAAATGAAGGCAAGACACATGGATCAGCGCAAGGTCAGAAAAAACATAATAATGTCAAGAAATATGCAAGGATAAAATCATTTGACACCCCAGTGGAAAAGTTTTCTTTTTGAAATAAATCATGCGATGTTCCGAAATTTAGTAAAGTCCTTTTGAAAGTTAAGTTTTCGATCCCTAGGTCTTAGAAATATTTTAAGAAGAGACTTTGATAAGACTTAAGGAAATTTTAGAGTATAAGAGCTGAATGAAGTATCCTCGAGAAATCTAGGAAAAAAACATTGTGGTAGACTTGCTAAAGGAAACCTTTAGATTATGCTTGAGGACAAGCATTGTTTAAATTTGGGGGTGTGATAACGGGCAGAAATGTACGTTATCATAGTGCTAAGTTCTTAAACAATGCTGGCTTGCGTTGATAAAATATGTTAAATTGCGTCCAAAAATCATCAAATTCATAATATTGCGGTCGCATGTGTTCATCGCATAGGAACAATTGATTTTTGTATTTTTATGCAGAATATGCGTTGACGATAGGCGGAAATTGCGATCATAGGAAATCATTGATCGAGTGCAGCATTACTGCAAGGCTTTGCGGTGTTTGTGTTCGCAAACATCTGCTCAAGAAGGATTGCCGCAACTTGGTCGGCGCAACATAGTGGGCGCATCTGGGTGAAAGGCATAATTAATCACGATGGGACAGAAAGCTGATGACAGTCGAATCTGAATTAAGTTGACAGCCGCTAACGATAACAAGTACATTCAGCTTTTCGATGACAAATATTCGGCGCATCAGCCAGGGAATTAAAGCCGTCCCATCTGTGCAAACATGAGAGAGAAGCCGCCCTTCACCCTGAAAGTTCTATAAAAACCAAAGGCATCCTTCAGAAAAGGGGTACACAAGGGTTCACAAGTTTTACAAGTTCTATTCATAGTTTAGCCTTGTTCTTAGATTTTCTTNGACAGAAAGCTGATGACAGTCGAATCTGAATTAAGTTGACAGCCGCTAACGATAACAAGTACATTCAACTTTTCGGGGACAAATATTCGACACATTAGTCAGGGAATTAAAGTCGTCCCATCTGTGCAAACATGAGAGAGAAGCCACCCTTCACCCTGGAAGTTCTATAAATACCAAAGGCATCCTTCAGAAAAGGGGTACACAAGGGTTCACGAGTTTTACAAGTTCTGTTTATAGTTTAGCCTTGTTCTTAGATTTTCTTTTACTTTAAGGCGGACACGAAAGAAGGAAGTTGTGCCGATAGATCATTTCGATAAGCTTAGGAGAGTGCCAAAAGCTTCAAGATTAGAGAGAGGGTCGACTTCTACAGAAGCAGGAATATCTTTTGAACCGAATAGAGATTGACAGTGTAAAAGCCTTGGTCAGCAAGGAATTTCTACCAGGCTCTCTACCTTTATCTTCCATTGTTATTTTGTACTTAAAACTCATTTATAGAAATAGAATTTACTTCTCTATATCTGTTCACTCTCTGTTATTTACGCATGAGTAGCTAAATCTGTTGAATGGGTTGAGAAGCACTTAGCTAGCTTAACTGGGGATCTTCATTCTATGCGATTATCTTGTATTATGTATGCTTCATTCGTCCATTAGAGGTACTCGGGAGAGTAGTCTAAGGACATGATCTAGGCTTGGGAAGGTTAGGTCAGAATTTAGGCTCATGAGAGTTAGATTAGAATGCATAATCAAGAGATGGGAGCTTAGAAATAAGCACTATTTGCTATTAACGCATCGCATGCAATCTAGAGATAGGATATTATTGTATGCGATCATCTTGCCTTTATGCATTTTGCATCATTGCATAGGTAAAGAGTAGAGACTTAGGAATAAGCTCTATGGACACTTTTGCATTCAACACATGCATCCTAGACTTAGGAGCACCATATTTGCATTGGAAAATGACTTGCTGTGCATGGTTGTAGCATGATCGCATAGTCTGACGCATTCCCAAGTAACGCTAGCTAAAGACCTTCTCAACCCGTTCATCCGCATACTTGGTGCATCTATCACACAACTGACTTTTCTCAAATTCGCCGCATTTGTTTATTTTTCATTATCGCAATCAACAAACAAACCAACAATCATTTGAGTTACCGGTTACCACAAAGTTTTCATAAAAATTACCACCGCATATTATTTTCCCAAGTCCTTGAGTTCGACCCTAGACTTACCAGGAACTCAGTGGGGTTTAAACTTGGATTCCATTGAGAAAACTTGAGTGCTCAATGCAATTTCATCATCGCATATCATCCACAATTCCATATCATAAAATAACCTTAGTTTACTCTATCGTGTAGACGATCACAAGGAGTTGTTACACAATCAAGGAGACGTGTTCTTCACCCAGACGGTTGAAGACCCAATTTGCCTGTTTGAATCGATAAACTCATTGCTCTTTGTAATAGTTAGCTTACTTTTTTTTGGATTTGAGGCTAATTATCCCGGTTCATCATCTTTTACTTAATATACATGAGATGTATGTTTGTTTATATGCCATAGTGTATGACATATAGATTTAAAACCCACCTTAGGTTATGCATTTTATTCATGCATCATATATTATAAGTGTTATAATATAGTTATTGGCATGATGAAATTACAAGAAAGCATGCTCATGCATCATGAAATATAAGAGTTATATTTATGCATGCATTAAGCATATTCATGCATCATCTTTATATTATAAGAGTTATAGTATAAGGGTGAATGAGAACATGTATGCTTGGTTCATTGCTTTGTTCTATAAGTGTTATATACCAGTAGTAATGAATGACAATGCATGGAGCATGACACTTAGGCTTATTTTTAAGAGTTATGAATGCCTTGTATGTGTTGCTTTGCATTGTGGATGGTTTTTGTTGTTTCCGGTTATAAGCGTTATAATGGAAATTAGAACTAAAATCGATAAGAAAGAGTTGCATGCAAACTTAGGTGAACTCATGTTTTAAAAGGGTTTTAAAATTGGATTGAGAGAGATCTAAGTTAATGGTTCTAATGAGATTAGATACCTAAGTTTAATCTTTTGAATCGGTTTAATAGGATTAAATTGATTTCCATAAAAGATTAAATTTGTATTAAATCTATCTATAAGGGACCTTTTGTCTAAGGCTGGTTCTGGCTAGGCTAGAGTATTTAAGCTGACGGAAACGAAACACCCCTACCTGGGAACCTACCTAGAAAGGTGAATTAGATAGACTTGCTACAAGCATGCAACAGTTGATCAAAGACTTCATTAAAGAGTTTAATGGATGATGATAAAAAAGTTGTTCAAATTTCCCAAGTAAGAGTTACTTTTGGGCAAACCTAAAAAGTTACTTAGTTAAAATTCTTAGCCGTGTTTTTTTCTAAGTAAACTAAATAGGTTATAAAATACTAAGTAGGAGGAAAAGATATATATGATATGTCAATTCTACTCATGTTTCTCCCTGAATGTTCACGCCATGAGATTCATGCTTGGCCTCGTGGTGCCCTAGGAGCATCCCCCTTCGGATGGTGTTTGCATGAGTCAATATCAAGGTGGAAGGAGAGAGTGTTTATAGTAAGTAGGTGAAGTATGTGTGTCAACATGTCCTGCAGTCTCCTTCATTGGTTCTCACCGTGAGATCTTCTTGCACGACCACGTGGTGCCCTAGGAGCGTCCCCCTTCGGATGGTTTTTTTGTAGTTGGTCAATATCAAAGTGAACTCTAGAAATGGATATGGTCGCTTTAGTTTTTGCCCCAATCGGATTTTTTCCCTTCGGATTGGCTGCTTGGGGTGGAACTCTAGGATCTAAAATGAAGGGTCACACTTACGAGAAATTGTTAAGCAAATTAATGATTTCTTGACCAAATCAATGATAGCTAGTCATTATAGGAACAAGAGTTGTTATGGTATTAATGACTAGTTGAGAGTGTCTCAATTCAGAGGAGGGATAAATTGACTACCCTTCGGTGGCTTTTGTCCTAAACTACTGAAGCGCCATTGTGAAACTAGATGTCACAAGGTTCATTTCAGTTTTGCTAAACCATATTGGATTTTGTTTTTAAAGAGTATTTGCTAAAATCTAATGTAGATCAATGTGTTTGTTTTTCAGCAATATGAATGCTTTTCTATTAGTTGCCTCTTTTAATTTGACCGATTACATACATTGGAAAGAGTCTTTTAAGATATATTTCGTGGTAAACGACCTCCAATTTGTCATGGTTGAGGAGTGTCCTCAAGTCCCGACCCTTAATGCACCGCAAAATGTTCGTAATGCATATGAGGTGTGGATGAAGGCTAACTCAATGTCCCGGCTTCATATTTTGGCTAGCATACCTGATGCATTGGCTAAAAGGGTTGAGACCATGATCATTGCATGTAAGATCATGGACTCGTTGCAAGAATTATTTGAACATCAGTTCTCACTTTTTGAGCAAAAAGGAATGGATGACAAAGAAACCAGTAGTGTCAGTTCCAAAGATAATCTCCAGTCTTTCTTGAATGTCAAGGCACTAAACGATAAAGCAATTGTTGCTGACTCTGATGAAGTTCATCGAGAGAATTGTTCTCTGAAATGGAACTTGGAGCTTATTTAGGTTCTGATACTGATCCCACTACTCTCCAGAAGAGGAAGAAGTCTAAAGATAGTAAATGTGATTTATTTATCTTGGAGATGTGTTTGGTAGAGAATGATGATTCTGCCTGGATACTGGATTCAGGTTCTACTAACCACGGTATGGAGATTGGTTTTGGCTCAATGGAACAAGGTTATACCATCTCCTTTTCTGAGAGTAAAATATTTATATTCAAGAATGGTATGGAGATTGGTTTGGCTCAATGGAAAATAAGTTATATGTACTAAGGTCGTTAGTCATAAAAGCCTTGCTTAATACTGAAATGTTCATAATAGCGACAACTACAAAAAGACCAAAGGTTTCTCCTAAGGAAAACTCCCATCTTTGGCATCTGAGGTTAGGTCACATCAAAATCAATAGGATTGAGAAGTCGGTGAAATATGGACCTCTAAAAAGTTTAGAAGAAAACTCCTTGCAGTATGTGAATCATGCCTTGAAGGCAAGATGACCAAATGACCTTTTACTGGAAAAGGTTATAGAGTCGAAGAAACCTTGAAGCTTATACATTCAGACCTCTGGGTCCGATGAGTGTTAAAGATTGAGGTGGGTATGAATATTTCATCTCTTTCATAGATGATTATTAGAGATATGGGTATCTATACCTAATGCAACATAAGTTTGACGCTCTTGACAAGTTCAAGGAATATAAGGCTGAAGTTGAAAACTTGTTAGGTAAAAAGATAAAAACACTACGATCTAATCATGGTGGAGAGTATATGGACCTCGAATTCCAGAACTATATGATAGAACATGGAATCACATCCCTGAAGGAACTCTTCAATAAGAGTATCCATGAGCGGGTTCTGATCTTTCCAATTTCATTATGACCGAACTACCACACATACAATCTAACAAACAGATATGCATTGTAACACTAATTATAGGCATGCTTTAAAAATTAAAGTACAAAAGATTGAGTAAATGTACCAGTTGAAGACAATCTTCAATCGAACTCAGTCCAGCAGAAGAAACTCCTCTTTATTCCTTATTGCCTAACAAATAATCGCCTAGCAGCACCACGGTTGTCTACACGATTGGCAGTGCATGAACCAACAACAACTGGGGATGACACCATCACTCGAAACCCTTGGTATTCTCAGAGTGAGAATCCAAAGAGTGGACTTTGATGGAATTGGTAGAGGGAGGGGAAAAGACGATCATGTAAAACGAACAAGCAAGTGGGAGATAGTAGATGACTATCATATAGTCGGGTGCTTGTCGTTTAGAGAAAGGTACACGATCGTGTAGGTTTTACTAAGTAATCATCTAGCAAATGTTAAGCGATCGTTTAGGTCTGCTTGGCGTGCTAAGCGATCATTTAGAAATTGCGTGTGATCGTTTAGTGCGTGGGTGTGCGATCGTTTAGGACGATGGACACTATCGTATAGGCTCTCAACGTTAAGCGATTATGAAGTTTTCACATCGTGAGCGAATTTTCGAACTTTTTACGAAATGAAAAAAATTTTCATTTTATTCTTCAGTTACAAAAACCAAATTTGATTTTCCCACTTCCGCACGATTTCGGAGAAATTCTTGGCCAACTATCACATAACCGCCTAATTAATTAATTAATTAATATAGTCATATTATATTCTTAACATATAGCTTGATATCATATATCTACTATAGTAATTTCTCCTCTACTTGATATAAATCATATTTATATCTAATTTCCTCCAAAATAATGTATCTCATATATTTAGTCAATTATATCATATATAATCGAACTCTCTTTTGTCAATTTGAACATTTCAAACTGACCCAAAAACTTATTCTTGACTTTATCCAAGCTACTAAGGGACCTTATAGACCTGTGGCTCGATGGTACGTGAATAACTGACTAAACTCTTTAGCCATGAGATCCACGATCCGTTAACAGCTAGGCATTCCAGTAAAGACCAATAGTTGAACTCTTGTTACCATATATATATTTCTATGTCCATCGGATATAACCAAACGATGACCCTTCACAGATGCTCGTAAGTACAACTGAGCCAATTTACCGTTTTTCCCCTGTAGTTACATCTTACTCCTTAAGTACCACTGATTCCTCTAATGAACAATACAACATAGTACAACTATGTGTGAACACCTCTCGGGCTAAGAGAAGGTGTGTGGCGCCACATCGTTCAAGCCTTAGAATCAACTCTTAAGGGATCTATCTATCTACTTGCCCCTACTTCAGGGAAAGAGTGAATTTCATCTTGTGTAGTTGAGTTCCCAACTCCCAAATCAGACGAATCCCTAAAGTGGTAGGTTTGAGTTGGTGACCTAGCCACTCACACCCATGTAAATCAAAGGACCGCCCTCAATGACAGAAGTTCTCAACTCACTCAGAATTGAGGTCATGTTACCTATGGTTCTCCTAGTGAAGTGAAGTCTCTGTCATGAATGGTGTTATATAATGAGACGTTAACACTTCGTGGTCAGGTCTTTGTATAGGACGTTTCCGCTCGCATGTCGCCTACACAAATGATCAGGATTAGACCATCTGTGACAAGTCACAACACTTGTGACTGATGACATGCAGAAATGCATGTCATCTTAGGCCTTTTACTTAGAATTATGAAGGTTGTTAAGTAGAATATGTGGCAGTTGTGCTAGG
Source organism: Benincasa hispida (assembly GCF_009727055.1). NCBI lineage: Eukaryota > Viridiplantae > Streptophyta > Magnoliopsida > Cucurbitales > Cucurbitaceae > Benincasa > Benincasa hispida. Next base: position 60,566,310 of record NC_052357.1, read on the forward strand.
AATCCATGAGAAAAGTGAGCTTGCATCGTTCAGCATGATGAATCTCAGCTAACCTGTTATTATGTGTTATTATGCGTTCAACGTTCTATTTTTGTAGCTAATACAGAAAGTGAATGCAGATGCAAAAACTGGACCACCGCATAGACGACTGCATGTGGAGAAACACTCCATCGCAAAGGCGAACGTGTTTGATCAATGCATGGATGTTGCAGTAATCAGTCGCATGCGTCCATCGCATGGGAATTGCATTTGTCAAGCGATTGCGGTCACCATGTAGAGTTGCAGTATTAAGTGAATGCGGACACCGAATGATTGCGGCTACATGATAATGCATGATAAAGAGATCAACGCAAGGTTGGTGGAATGAAAGCATCCACCCATCCATGGCACCACTGACAGCCTTGACGCACATCCACTAGAAGCAAGTCTCTGCTTCCAATCGGTCATTTAATTTTCCTTTCTTTTCTTATATTGTATTGTATACATTTTGTGATTAAGAAAATAATACATTTGTGTTAAATACATTTCTATGTTTCCTTCAATTCCATCTCCATCTTCTTTACTTAGCATCCTTACTTTCATTGCAACACTTAGTGAGATTGCTTGGGTATCGCATACTTAGTCATGTAGATTAGGGATATGAAGCATGTAGTAACCCATTGAGAGGTGTGCGTTGTGGGAGTATGTGAGAAAACCTTATTTGCTTAGTGTGAAGCTGCGACAATGTCTGTCTATAGGCGAACGCATTACTTGTCTATGAGTAAAGACAGCAACAATCAACTGCCCGGGAGGATAAGTGGTTGGTCGCATTAAGCAATGTAAGTCATTGTTCACTAGGGATAGGAATAATCTTAGCTCAGCAAAGTTCATGCGGTTACCTTGTCCTATGAGCGCTTCATTCATCATTTAGGCATACTTGGGAGAGTAGTCTAAAACCCAAATCTAAGACTCGGGAGAGCAGATTGGAACGCATAGGCAAGAATGGGGAACTTAGAGATAAGCTTCGTTTACTGTCACACAGCATATGCACCCTACGGATAGGATATTGCATGCATCTAGGAAGTAGGATATGGTGGTTGTATGCGGTCATCTCGACACTTATGCATACCCACCGTATACGTCCTATATTTAGGCTTTTAGTGTGTGTAGCATGATCGCATAACTTGCATTGACTAAGGTCTGTCTCTTATACACATCTAGATGTGTATAAGAGACAGGTCCTATATTTAGGCTTTTAGTGTGTGTAGCATGATCGCATAACTTGCATTGACTAAGGTCTGTCTCTTATACACATCTAGATGTGTATAAGAGACAGAGGTATGATATGGTGGTTGTATGCGGTCATCTTGACACTTATGCATACCCACCGTATACGTCCTATATTTAGGCTTTTAGTGTGTGTAGCATGATCGCATGGCTTGTGTTGACTAAGGTTGCCTTTGCGGTCACTCTTAAGGGTTGCAATGAAATCCTCTCCACATTTTATCTATTTTCCCATTCATCTATTTCATGTCAAGAGTTTTCGTGTCTCTACCTTTCATTCATATTCTCATTGCGTTGTCTGTTACTTAAGAGTAGGAGTCGGGTTAACTTAGCAACCTCCCTTTCATTCTTTTATTCAAACCACCGCATGCACATCACCGTATTCATTTTGACAAGTCTCTGAGTTCGACCTTGGATCACCCGAGAAACTTACGTTCGCGTTATACTTGGCGCGAGTGTAAGAAAACTTGTGACAGGACGCATGGTCATCGAATACATCTGTTAATGCATAGTCACTCCAACGCATGACCATCGACGCATGATAATCAACGCATACCCTTAGAACATGCATCACATATTGCGTCCAAGGGATTTTAGTTGTCGAGTAATTTGACGTCTAATTTCCTGTCACTAAGTGAAACACATAGTCACTTCAACACATGACCATTGACGCATGATAATCAATGCATACCCTTAGAACATGCATCGCATATTGCGTCCAAGGGATTTTAGTTGTTGAGTAATTTGATATCTAATTTCCCATCACCAAGTTTTTGCAACATATAGATCTTACCTTATCAGGCTGATCTACAAGATCCCATACTTAGTTGAAGTACATCGACTCCATCTCGAGATTCATGGTCTTAACCCATTCATCCTGGTCGACATTTTCCATTGCCTTCTGATAAGACAACGGATCCTCAATGTCGCCATCTGCTACCATAGTAAGGATTTTCGTGAAACCCAGATACCAAACGGGCGGATCCGAAACCCTCCCACTGCGTCGAGGTTCCCTTAACTCTTGAGGTGGAACCGACCTCCTAGATGAACTACCATCAACAACTCTTGCTGATGCAGCAGGCTCTTCAACAACTCTTGTTGAAGTTTCAGTACTTTCATTGGAAAGCTCAAGCAACACGACTTTACTTCGTGGACTGTGCTCCCTAATATGATCCTCCTCTAGGAGAGTAGTGTTCGTGGAAACAAACATTCTATTTTCCAACAGATCATAAAAAATAACCCCCTCGTGTACTTTTGGGGTAGCCTACAAAGAGGCATAACCTCAACCGTCGTTCCAACTTCTTGGGATTTGCCTCAAACATATGTGCAGGGAAACCTCAAATGCGGAAGTGACGTAAACTAGCTTTACGCTCGTTCCACAACTCCAAAGGTGTTCTCGCAACACTCTTAGAAGGAACACAGCTGAGTATGTATACCACAGTCTCCACTATGAAACCCCAAAACGAGTTCGCTAAGGAAGCGTAACTCATCATCAAATGAACCATGTCCAACAAGGTTCTATTTCTCCTTTTCACTACACCATTCTACTGAGGTGTACCTGATGCTGAGAGTTGGGAAACGATTCCATGTTCTATCAAATAGTCCTGGAATGCCGAGTCTGAAAACTCTCCACCTCGATTTAATCGAAGTGTTTTAATTTGTCTATCCAATGCATTTTCAACTTTAGCCTTGAACTCTTTGAACTTTTCAAAGGATTCAAACTTTCGTTGCATAAGATAAACATACCCATACCTAAAGTAATCATCAGTAAAACTGATAAAATACACATAGCCACCTCAGGCTCGCACATCCATAGGACCACGAAGGCTAGAATGTAGTAACTCAAGAAGCTCTTTGGCTCAATAACCTTTTCCAGTAAAAGGTCGTTTAGACATCTTACCCTCAAGGCAAGATTCGCACACCGGTAAAAAATTTCTTCTAACCACTTAGAAGGCCATTCTTCACCAATCTCTCAATCCTATTGAGATTGATGTGCCCTAATTGAAGATGCCAAAGTTGGGCATTTTCTTTTGAAGAAATTCGTTGATGTTTAGATTGAGTTTTGGAAGTTTTAAACAACTCTGTGTTATGGAGGGAATTAATGGCTAACGGTCTTAGCACATACAAGTTACTTTCCAGATATGATGTACAAATATTAACACCATCTTTATGAATAAACGCTTTATCCACATTAAATAAAATAGTGTATTTACATTGTAGCAAGCAGTTTACAGAAATGAGGTTCCTCTTAAGTTCAGGAACAATATATACATCATTTAAAACAAGAGACCTATTATGTAAAGTTAACTAGATCCCTCCCACTGCCACAACTGAGACGACGTGCCTAGTGCCTACTCGCATCGTCATCTCATTAGCCTCCAGCTGTTTCCAGGATCTCATCCCTTGAAAAGAAGAACAAACGTGATTAGTGGTGCCTAAATCAATTATCAAGGTAGAATCATCATTCTCCACTAAACAAGTTTCAAGTCAAGTAAATCATATTTACCTTTATCTATCTTGGCTTTACCCTTGGCTGCCTTCCTTTCCTTCAGCCAGTGAGGACAGTTCCTCTTCCAGTGTCTGTCCTGATTGTAGTGGAAACATTTTCCCTTTTCAACGGGCGGCGGACACCTTCTTGGGGCGACAGGTGGTAGGTTAGCAGGCGCCTTCCCTTTCCCCTGACCACCCTTCTTCTTCTTCCCCTTTGCAGAGTTAGAAGTAGAAGGTGCAGACTTCATTCCTGAGGTCGAAACTCTATAGAATGTTCTAGAAGATGAAGCAACATTTTCCTTAGACTTCTTTCTCTCCTTACCTTTCAGTAAAGATTGGTAGGTCTGTAACTCGTTAAGGAGAGTTGTAAGGGTGTATTTCATGTTGTTAAGAATGACATTGCTAACAAAGTGTAGGAAGCTCTCCTGTAAAGAATGCAGGATTATGCTAACCTGGCTGCCTTATCGATGGTAGACCCATTCAACTCTGCCACATTGAAGTGGACCATCATGTTAAGCACATGTTCACGAACAGAGGTGCCTTCTTCCAGTTTGGAGTGGAAGATATACTTAAGAGTTTCATGCTTGAGCTATTAAGACGGTTTTCCAAACATCCTCCGTAAGGGAAAACATGAGATCCTCGATGATTAGTATCGTCGTGATCATATGTTTCTATGTCGAAAAGTTATCGCCAATTAATTTCTCGGCGCTAAGCAAAGCAATTGTGGCTGTGACCATTTTTGAAAACTTGTTGCTAAAAACGAACAAAACTTTTATTAGATTTTGCTAAACCGCATTTTAACCCATTAATTTTGCAAAACGGTTTCAAGTACCCTAAGTGAAAGACTTCTATTTTTGCAATGATGCCCTAGTGAGGCAGGACAAACGCCACTGGTGGGGTGATTAGATACCCCTTCACTAGGATGAAACCTTCTCAACCATTTGGCAGAACCAACTATTGGAATTGAACCTAACAGCCACCATTTATTTGGTCCAGAACTGTTAACCTTTAACAATTTCGTATAAGTGTGACCCCTCGCTTTCGGTGCCAGAGTCTTGCCCTAATGATCTCACCATAGGGAAGAAGCAGATTAGGAGAAGAGACTAAGTAATCTTATCCTCTTATAGGAGATCAAATAAAGAAACGTGCAAAACTGCCATCCTATAGGGGGACACTCCCAGGGTTCCTCGAGGCGATGCACAATAACTTTATTCAATCCAATGAGAGAGACCGTGGGATATGCTGTCGTACTTCCCGCTCCCACATACTATGAACACTCTCTTCATCCACCTTGATATTGACCTACCCAAATACCATCCTTTAGGGGGACACTCCCAAGGTGCCATGAGGTCGAGGGTAGATCTCACGGTGTGGACTATATAGAAGAAACGTGAAAGGTTTAAATGAAGTATCATATGCCCCAAGTACCTCCCACTGAATGTTCTAGTTAGGAGTTCATTAACCTAGACAATCCGGCTACTGATTTTAGTCTGAGTCATCTTTTTAAGTCCGCTCATAAACAACTTTTGTCTATGAAATATGAACAAGTTTAAGTAGTCACACTTAAACACTTTAATGGACTGTTCTTAACTTACATGCATGCATCAAAACTATCTAATTCACCTTTCCAGGTAAGTTCTCAGGTAGGGGTGTTATGTTTCTGTCAACTTAAATACCAGACAAAACCCACGTTAGACAAAAAGTCCCTTATAGATAGACTTGTTACACTTTAACCATTTATTAGTCAATTTAATCCTATTAAACTGATTAAAAGATTAAAGCCTAATGGTTGCTAATCATATTAGAACCGTGATCTTAGGTCTATGTCATCCAAGTTTTAAACATTTTAAAACCATGAATTAAACCTAAGTGAGCATGCATGTCTTTCTTATTTCTTTTAGTTCTAATTTCTCTTTAACGTTTAAAAAGAAACAACTAAAACACATTGCGCATAACTAGGTGTTTATAACCCTTCTAAAGAAACTTATGTGTTATGCTTCATGCAATGTCCGGTCATTACTATACATAACTTTTATATACGCATAATAACCAAGTAAACATGCTTTCCATACACCCTCATACTATAAGAATTATAATATAACGATGATGCATGTCAATGCTTTTTATGCATGCATAAATATAACTCTTATATTATATGATGCATGAGCATGTTCTTACATAATTAAATCATGCTTCTCTAAAGTATAACATTAACAATAAAAAGATGATGCATGAAAAATGCATAACCTAAGGTGGGATTTACTATATGTGCATACCATATGACATATAAATAACCATTTTTCATCGAGCAAACTGGTTCACAGGTGAACCGGGTCTTGAACTGCCAGGCGAAGCTCCATCATTTAGTAAACGCCACAGGTAAACGACCATTTAGCGCACACTAGATGATAGCGCGAAAAGCTAAACGATCACTTAGACGACAACGAGGCTGCGAAGCTTGATCGTCTAGGCGATCGCTTAACGCGGCAAAAGGTAAACGATTTACCGTGCGATTTACTCCTCGATCGTTTAGTCAGTTACTAAACGATGAAGCTTGCAGAACTAAACGATCATCTAGTACGCTCGCACGTTAAAAGACACTAGAGCATCCGATATTCAGCGATCGCTTACCCCATCATCTACATGATCCGATCAACTCTTCATCATCTTCTTCCTCGAAGAACAACAACCCTTACTCCGAACTTCTTCACGAACGACTCAAGACTCAAACTAACTTTGAATTATAAACTCGATAATAATTAATTATGCCCAAAAATGCAAGGGCCTTTACAATTAACTGAAAATGCAAAAGAATTAATCAAACCGAGGTTTCATCCTAGAAAACTCCATTAATCCGCACATCCACAAACAATTTAACAATTAAACAAAGAGCAGATATGCACCCATCGAGAATGTATATGCAATTCGTTGCATCAATGAGATTGGAATATCAGCAACCTGACTCTGATACCAATTAAAGGATATCTTGAACAAGAGTATCCATGAGCGGGTTTGGATCTTTCCGATTTCATTGTGACCGAATTACCACACATACATTCTCACAAACAGATATGCATTATAACACTAATTATTGGCATGCTTTAACAATTAAAGTACAAAAGACTGAGTAAATGTACCAGTTGAAAACAATCTTCAATCGAACTCAGTCCAACGGAAGCAACTCCTCTCCGCTTCTTATCGCCCAGTAAATAGTCGCCTAGTAGCACCATGGTCGTCTACACGGTCGGTAGCGCGATTGTTTAGGAGGATGGGCGCTATCGTATAGGCTCTCAGTGTTAAGCGATCGTGAAGTTTTCACATCGTGAGCAAATTTTTGAACTTTTTACAAAATGAAAACAATTTTCATTTTATTCTTCAGTTACAAAAACCAAATTTGATTTTCCCACTTTCACAAGATTCCGAAGAAATTCTCAGCCAATTATCACATAGCCGCCACATTAATTAATTAATGAATATAATCATATATATTCTTAACATATAGTTTGATATCATATATCTACTATAGTAATTTCTCCTCTACTTTGTATAAATCATATTTATATCTAATTTCCTCCAAAATAATGTATCTAATACATTTAGTCAATTGTATCATATGTAATTAACCAGTTCAATTATATCATAGTTAATCGAACTCCCCCTTGTCAATTTGAACATGTCAAACTGGCCTAAAAACTGACTCTCAACTTTATCCAAGCTACCAAGGGGACCTTATGGACCTGTGGCTCGAAGCTCCAATAGTATGTGAATAGCTGACTAAACTCTTTAACCACGAGATCCACTATCCGTTAACTGCCAGGCATTCCACTAAAGACCAACTGTTGAACTCTTCTTACCACAGATATATTTCTGTGTCCATCGGATATAACCAATCATGAGTACAATGACCCTTCGCAGATGCTCGTAAGTACAATTGGGCCAATTTATCGTTTTGCCCCTGTAGTTACATCACACTCATTAAGTACCACTGATTCCTCTAATGAACAATACAACATAGTCCACTTTGTGTGAACACCTCTCTGGCCAAGAGAAGGTGTATGGTGTTGGGTTTTATGTCCTAAAAACTCGTAGTTTGTGAAATGATAAACATTTTCTATAATCAATATACTTGTTATTGATCTTATAAATTGTATGAAAGTCTAAATCCAATAAACTAAGACCCATGACTATTGTACGAGTACCTGAACTTTATGTGGAGACATAAGAGTGGATCGGGTTCGAGTAAATAGTCAAAATGATTTATGGTACATGAATGAGGTTGGGTACCTTATTCTGGTAACACCATTGGATGCGACCTACTCTGTAGTTGTTACAAAGAGTTGTAAAGTGCTACATATGATGTGATTCTAATTCGTACATGTTATGACATGAGGAGTGGGGGCATCGTATGCAATGAGTTTGCATAAGATCAGGATCAAGAAATAAGTCACTCTTACTTTATAACGTTGTTTACTGTTTAAGACTGATTATTTCACCTAGATGACCTAGGTAACTCGATCTTAATCCTGAGCTAACTATGAACTCCTGTTTATTCGGGATTGCCACTATATTTGCATAGTTGAGGGTTGGCTCAATAGCGCCGGCTCAATAAGACTCCTATTTCAGGGGTAAGACCAGATAGATAGCTGGGGACATAGGATGTAAGACGGAGTTCACGCCTACCCGATTTAGGGATAGGAGAAAGGTTCTTCTCTCAAGTACTGAATCCAGGCCTTGGACAAGGGCCCCCACCCTCTCACTGGACTGAGAGAGTTTTGTTTAGTGATTGGATCACAAACCAGTTGTTCATTAGAGGATCAGTAGGGACTTGAGGAATAAGACATAATCTCAGGGGTAAAATATAAATTTGACCCAGTCGTTATTATGAACAACCTGTGAAGGGTCGACTTGCTGATTATGGTTAAATCATGTGGACATAATATATCTACATTGAGGGGAGTGCAACTATGGGCTTTAGTGGAATGACCCATTAGTTAACGAATGGAGATTAATCTGGTCTAATGAGTTTAGCCAATTAATCTCGGATCGTTGGAGCCTATGATCTGTAGGTTCGTGAGGTCCCCTTGGTAGCTTGGATAAAGTAAGGACTGTAGGATCGTTGGAGCCTATGATCTGTAGCTCTAGAATAGCGTGATAAGTTAATTTGAAACGTTCAAATTAGAATTAAGGGATTGAGTAATTATATGAGATATAATTATATGTTTAATTTTAGAATTAAACGGAATAGGAGAATTTATATATTTAAATATGATTTAAATATATAAAGATGGATATGAGTTAAAATTAATTTAATATTTGGTATTAAATTAATTAAGTTTTATTTAATAATTAATTTATGAAATTAATTAAATTTTCATTTTTAGAATAAAAATAGATTTATAAAATCAAAATTTCATTTTTAGATAAAATTGGAAAAATTGGAAAACAAAAACACAAAATGGAAAAATGGTTTTTTTCCATTTATCCATCTTTGAACTAATTCACACATATTGCAATATCTTGGCCTTGTCTTCTCCTAGCATAAGCTGCAACTTATGCAACTCTTCTCTTTGCATGTTGATCTGCAATATAATGAAGAGATTGGAGTGAAAATCGGGCATGCAATCCATAGAGTTTTTGAGAGAAAAACTGGTTTGAAGAATAGTTCTTCAACAAGGTTGCTGTAGTGAGCTTTTCTCCTTCATCTCTTGATTCAAGCTTGTTTTGAGTCCCACAACTCAAAGAGCACCAAGAGAATAGTGGGGAAAAACTTGAGGTGGTTTACAACAAGATAGATTGCAGCTGGAGAAGGAGCTTTGAAGAAGTTCTACAAGAGGTATGTCTTGAAACTCATTTTTCTGTAGAAGCATGCTTTATATTATGCCAAAATTAGTGAATTTGAGTGCTTAGATGATTCTTGTGCTTTCGCTACTGTTGATACAATCCTACATATAGCACCACATCATTAAGGCCCTAGAATCAGCCCTTAAGGGAGCTATCTATCTACTTGCCCCTGCTTTGGGGAAGAAGTGAATTTCATCTTGTGTAGCTGAGTTCCCAACTCCCAAATCTGACGAATCCCCAAAGTGGTAAGTTTGAGTTGGTGACCTGGGCACTCGTACCCATGAAAATCAAAGGACCACCCTCAATGGCAGGAGTTCTCAACTCACTCAAGATTGAGGTCATGTTACCTATGGTCATCCTAATGAAGTGAAGTCTCTGTCTTGAACGGTGTTACGAGACGTTAACACTTCATGGTCAGGTCTTATACAAACTCTTTGTATAGGACGCTTTCGCTCACATGTTCCTGACACGAATGATCAGGATCAACCCATCTGTGATAAGTCACAACACTTGTGACCATTCCTCAAAGCGGGTCGCATCCATAACGTTACCAGAATAAGGTTTCCCTCTCATATCCATAGACTATAGACCATTTTGGTTCTCACTTAAGACATGACCCACTTGTATGTCACCACATACATGCTTAAGTTACATACAGATAACTAGGGATTTTAGGTTTATTGGTTTGTGGTAAAGCAAATAAAACAAACAACTGAGTAAAATCAAGAAGTGAAGTAAAATATCATATATTATACATCACAAGAATTCGTACAAACTATTTACAAACTACAGGACACGAGACTTTAGGGCATCAACCCCAATAGTCGGAACTCTCAGCCCCAGGTACACCTCAGTAGAATGGTGTATCAGAAAGGAGAAACAGAACCCTGTTGGACATGGTTCGGTCTATGATGAGTTATGCTCATCTCCCATACTCGTTTTGGGGATTCGCAGTGGAGACTGCAAGTTATATTTTGAACAACGTTCCCTTAAAGAGTCTTTCTGAAATGCCTTTTGAGCTATGGAGAGGCCGTAAAGGTAGTTTACGCCACTTCAAGATATGGGGATGTTTGGCCCTCGTGCTTGTGGCTAACCCCAAAACGTTGGAACTACGTTCGAAAGTTTGCCTCTTTGTAGGCTACATGGGTTTTGCTGAAGCCCAAAACATCACATCTGATGATGGAGTTGAAGATCCATTGTCTTATAAACAAGCAATGGAGGATGTTGACAAAGATGAGTGGATTAAAGCCATGAATCAAGAAATGGAGTCTATTTACTTCAATTATGTCTGGGAACTTGTGGATTAGCCTGATGGGGAAAAACCTATAGGGCGTAAGTGGATCTACAAGCGAAAACGAGGTGTAGATGGAAAGGTGCAGACCTTTAAGGCTAGACTCGTGGCAAAGGGTTATACCCAGGTCGAGGGAGTGGACTATGAGAAAATTTTCTCACCTGTTGTCATGTTGAATTCAATCAGGATACTCTTGTCCATGGTCACATTTTATGATTATGAGATATGGAAAATGGACGTCAAGGCTACCTTTCTAAATGGTAATCTTGAAGAGACCATCTACATGGCTCAACCAGAGGGATTCATTGTTCTAGATAAAAAACAAAGAGTTTGCAAGCTTAATATGTCCATTTATGGGTTGAAACAAGCATATAGATTGTGGAACATTAGATTTGACAATTCGATCAAATCGTTTGGCTTTGGTCAGAATGTTGATGAGCCTTGTATTTACAAGAAATTCATCAACATCTCAGTAGCTTTCCTGGTATTGTATGTGGATGATACTACTCATTAGGAATGATGTAGGTTTTCTGACTGACATTAAAAAGTGGCTAGCCGCCCAATTCCAAATGAAAGATTTAGAAGAGGCACAGTATGTTCTAGGGATCCAGATCATTCGAGATCGTAAGAACAAGAGGTTAGCCTTGTCTCGAGCATCGTACATTGACAAGGTGTTGATCAGATACTCGATGTAGAATTCTAAGAGGGGTTTATTACCCTTCCGGCATGGAACTGTTTTGTCTAAGGATCAATGTCCTAAGACACCTCAAGAGGTTAAGGAAATGAGATGGTTTCCCTATGCTTCAGTTGTTGGAAGCCTCATGTATGCAATGTTATGTACTAGACCTGACATTTGCTATACAGTAGGGATTGTCAGTCATTATCAATCCAATCCAGGATTAGATCACTCGACGGCGGTCAAAAATATCCTCAAGTATCTTTGGAGACTGAGGAACTATATGCTCGTGTATGAAGATAAGGATTTAATCCTTACAGGATACACAAACTCTAACTTTCAGACTGATAGAGATTCTCAGAAATCGACAATAGGGTTAGTTTTCACTATGAATGGAAGGGTTGTAGTTTGGCGAAGCATCAAGCAAGGATGCATCGCGGAGTCCACTATGGAAGCCGAATACGTAGCCGCTTGTGAAGCTGCTAAAGAGGTTGTTTGGCTTAGGAAGTTCCTTATAGATTTGAAAGTTTTTCCAACTATGTCTTTGTCGATCACACTCTATTATGATAACAACGGTGCTATAGAAAATTCAAAGGAACCTCTAAGTCATCGTAGAGGCAAGCATATCGAACAGAAATATCATTTGATTAGGGAGATTGTTCATCCGGGTGATGTGATAGTCACAAAAATCGCATTGGAGCACAACGTTGCTGATTCATTTACAAAGGCTCTCACTACTAAAGTGTTCGAGGGTCATCTAGAGAGTTTGGGTCTATGGGACATGCGACATCTTTTCTAGGGCAAGTGGCAGATGATACTGGGGTATAGAGTATGCCCTAGTTTATTGTTTATTGTATTATTTTCATGTATTGTACATTAGTATCCCAAGGCTTTAGGACAAGTAGGAGATTGTTGCGATTGGTGTCCTAATTCTATCGAAGTCTCATAGTTTGTAAACAATTTGTACACATTGTTATTAATAAAATAAGTGTTATTTTATTTGCATTTACTCATATCCAATAAACTAAGATCCATGGTTATTTCATGTAAACTTAATCATGTATGTGAGACATACAAGTAGATCATGCCTTAAGTAATAACCTAAATGGTCTGTAGTATAAGGATAAAGGAGGGATACCTTATCCTAGTGACGCTACGGATACGACTCGCTTTGTAGATATTTACAAGTGTTGTAATGTGCTACAGATGATCTGGTCCTGTCCATTCATGTGGAGACATGCAAGCGGGGGTGTCCTATACAAAGAGTTTGTATGAGACCGGACCACGAGATGATTAGTCTCTTTATATAACGCCGTTGATAATTGAGACTTACATTTTACTAAAACGACCATAGGTGGCATGACCTTAATCCTGAGTGTTTTGGGAACTCCTGCCTATGAGGGCAGTCCTTTGATTAGTATGGGAGAGAGTGACCAGATTGTCAACTCAACAAGCCTACCTTTTTAGGGATTCATCTGATTGGGGAGTTGGGAACTCAGTTACACGAGACGGAGTTCACTTCTTCCCCGAAGCAGGGGTAAGTAGATAAATTGCTCCCTTAAGGGCTAACTCTAAGTCTTGAACATAGTGGCCACACCTTCTCTTTGGAAGAGTACACTTAGTCATAGTAGGATTATATTGTTGGGGATGACGCCCTAAAGTCTCGTGTCCTGTAGTTTGTAAACACAGTTTTGTACAAACACTTGTGATGTATAATATATGATATTTTCTTCACTACTTGTCTTTAACATTGGATGTTTTATTTGCTTTACCACAAACCAATAAACTAAAATCCATGCTTGTTGTTATGTAACTTAAGCATGTATGTGGTGACATACAAGTGAATCATGTCTTAAGTGATAACCAAAATGGTCTGTAGTATATGGATATAGGAGGGAAACCTTATCCTAGTAATGCTACGGATGTGGTCCACTTTGTGGAATAGTTACAAGTGTTGTAACTTTCTACAGATGATCTGATCCTGATCATTCATGTGGGGATGTGCAAGCGAGGGCATCCTATACAAAGAGTTTGTATAAGACCTAACCACGAAGTGTTCACGTCTCGTTATATAACATTGTTCATGACAGAGACTTCACTTCACCAGGATGACCATAGGTAATAAGACCTCAATCTTGAGTGAGTTGGGAACTTTTGCCTTTGAAGGCGGTCCTTTGATTTGCATGGGTGTGAGTGGCCAGGTTGTCGACTCAAACCTACCACTTTGGGGATTCGTCTGATTTAGGAGTTGGGAACTCAACTACACAAGATGGAATTCACTCCTTCCTCGAAGCAAGAGTAAGTAGATAGATCACTTCCTTAAGGGCTGATCCCGGGGCTTGAACGATGTGGCGCCACACACACCTTCTCATGGCCCCAGAGGTGTCCACACATAGTAGGACTATGTTGTATTGTTCATTAGAGGGATCAGTGGTACTTAAGGAGTTAGATGTAACTATAGAGGGAAAAATAGTAAATTGGCCTAGCTGTACTTACGAGCATCTATGAAAGGTTATCGTACTGTTGATTGGTTATATCCGATGGACACAGAAATATATCTGTGGTAAGGAGAGCTCAGCTGTCGGTCTTTAGTGAAATGTCTGGCAGTTAACGGATTGTGGATCTCGTGGCTAAAGAGTTTAGTCATCTATTCACGTATTGTTGGAGCTTCGAGCCATAGGTCCATAAGATCCCCTGGTAACTCAATGGTTTCAAGTTGAGAATCAATTTTTAAGTCAGTTTGAAACATTCAAATTGAAAAGAGAGAGTTCAATTATGATATGATTGAACTGGTTAATTATATATGATATGATTGACTTTATGTATGGGATACACTAATTGGAGGAAATTGGATATAAATATGATTTATGTCTAATGGAGGAAAAAATACTATGGTTGATATGTGATATTAAACTATAGGTTAATGAATATAATATGATTATATTTATTATTTTATTTTAACAATTGTAGGATAATTGTGCATGTCGTTTTCTCCGTAATCGTGTGTTAGTTGGAAGTTCTAATCAATTTATGTAACTGAAGAATGAAATGAAAATCATTATCATTTTGTAAAGAACACGGTTAATTCCTCACAAAGTGTTTTGCTGCTTATCGCTTAGTAAATTGAGAGACCATACTATAGCTCGTTTTTACTACACGATCGGTTACACATGGGCGCCATCTTTCTAAACGATCGCTTAATGATACGTTGTTTAATGTGATGAAATAATGGTGTAGAATGTGATGGTGGAATATGCATTGTGCATGCAAGTTTTCTCAGTAAGATCCAAGTATAAATCCTACTAAGTTGCCTGGTAGGCCAGGGTCGAACACAAGGACTAAGGAAAACAGTATGCAATGGTAATTTTAGATCACTTTGCGGTAACGAGTAAATCAATGGGTTGGTTAGTATGTTGTGTAAGGTATAAAGTTTATACGGCGGATTTGAGAAAAGAGTTAATTAGGCAACAGATACAATGAGTATGTGAAGGAACGGGTTGAGAAAGGTCTATAGCTAGCATTTTCTGAGATTGCGTTCAAGCTATGCGATCATGCTACACACATGCAGCAGCAGTTCATTTTCCAATGCAAATGCGATAGCTCCTAGTCTTAGGACACATGTGATGTATGCGATGATGTCTATATAGCTTATTCCTAAGTCTCTACTTCTTGCCTATGCGATGATGAATGATGCACACAGGTACAAGGTGATCGTATACAAACATATCCTATCTCTAGGGTGCATGCGATGTGTTAATAGTAAACAGAACTTATTCCTAAGCTTCTATCTCTTCATTATGCATTTCTAATCTGACTCTCCTGAGCCTAGATTCTAATCTGACTTTTCCAAGCCTAGATTCTATCCTTAGACTACCCTCCCGAGTATCTCTAAAGGACAAATGATGCATACATAATACAAGATGATCGCATAAAGTGAAGTTCCCAGGTTATGCTAGCTAAGTGCTTCTCAACCCATTCAACAGTTTTAGCTACTCATGCGTACTATAAAGAGAGTGGATAGATATAAAGATGCAATTTCCATTTTATAAATAAGTTCAAAATACAAAATGACAATGGAAGAATAAAGGTCGAGAGCCTGGTAGCAATATCTTGCTTCCCAAGGCTTGTACACTAAGTTATCTTTATTCTGCCCAAAAGATGTTCTTGCTTCCGTAAGAGTTGGCCCTCTCTCTGTTTTGGACGCTTCCCGGCACTCTTCCGAGTTAACCAGGACGATCTCTGTGTAATCTCCCTTCACTCGCTTCCGTCTTCTAAGTAAAAGAAAACTATGAACAAGGCTACTACTTCTACATGGTGAGCTCTCCGAACTGAGCGAACTTCTTCAACGAAGGTGACCTTCGGTGTTATAGAGCTTCAGGGTGAAGAACTTTTTCTCTCAAATGATTGCACTGATGGGATGTCATTAATTCTCTGTCTGATGCGCCGAATATTTATCATCGAAAAGTTAAGTGTACTTGCTACAGTATGTGTTAACGGTTCGTCAACTTAATTCAGAACCGACCGTCATCAGCTTTCTGTACAATCGTGATTTATTAAGCTTTCACCATGATGTGCCCACCTTGATGCGCTGGCTCTATGCGGCCACCTTCTTGAGCAGATTTTCATGAACACAAACGCTCGCATAGCCTTGCGGTTGCAATCTCTTATACGTTCGGACGCTAATTTCCTTGGATTGAAATTTCGCCTTGTGTCAACACATTTTCCTGCATAAAATACATAAGTTAACTGTTTTAATGTGATGGACGCATGTGATCGTAATGTTGCAAACTTAATGCTTTTGGACGCAATATTATATATTTTTACCATCGTAATCTTGCATTGTTTTATATCTTTACGCTAGAATAATGTGCATTTCTGCCTGTTATCACACCCCCAAATTTAAAACAATGCTTGTCCTCAAGCATAAGCTAAAGATTTTCTCTAGCAAGTCGACCGCCTTCTTCTTTTCTAGATTTCTCAAAATATCCTTAATTTTAATCCAGATCTCTTCTTAAAATATTTCTAAACTTTAGGGACCGCAAGTACCCTTAAAAAAGACTTTACTTGTTTCCATGGCATCGTATGATTTATTTAAAAAAGCTTTTTCAACTGGGGTATTTTCAAATTATTTTCATCCTTGCTTTAGACATATATTCTATTATGACCTTGTGCTGATCCGAGTGCTTAGCCTTCGTTTTGGCTTGCCCCCATGTGTGTCATGCGGACATCTAACTACGAGCAAGACACTCTTCCTCAGTTTAAACTCATGCCCATTTGGCAGTAGAGTTGCGATCATGTTATCTATGCATTGATCACGATTCCTACCATCGTTTTGGCTTGCCTCCACGAGTGTCATGCGGACATCCAACTAGAGTAGGATCCGATAGCATCATTATGATTTTTTTTGTAATGCCTAAAAATAGCAAGGTTGAAAATGAATATCGCACCCCTAAATTTAAACGCAACAATGTCCTAATTGCTGAAAGATTGAAAGAAGTCATGCGATGTTCTTAGGAAATTTCATAAAAGTCAGTTTGAAAGAATGCTGGTGGACCATTAACTTCTAGAAATATTTCATGATTTGACTATCCTAAAATTAAGTTGACTCTAGTATATACAAAAAAAATAGAGGCATGTGTTTCATCATTGAAATCATAATTGGCAAAGAGAAATAATGTGGTGACTTACTAAATTAATCAATGTTAAATGATTGCACCGACTAACGAGGATGCGATGATAAAATTATCAAAGTTAAAATGAAACGCGATAGAGAAAAATTTGAAATAAACAAAGTCACGGAAAAATACAACCCCCAAATTTGCTCTGTCACCCGCATTGGTTGTGAACGCATCCTTCTTTGTGGCGAACTACTTTCTTCGATTGTGGTGGCGGACTAAGCTAGTTGCATCTTTCGTGTAGCTCCTCCACAATCGTTCACCATGATCGTTGCAAAGAAAACATTGAGAGGGTTAAATAAAAGACAGAGTTAGCAAAATCGTTTACCATGATCATTCACCTACGATCGCATTTTTTTTAGAGATGCAAAAAGACAAATATACGATAACAAATAAAAGAAGGGTAATGAAAGTTCATGAATCATTGACAGAAAAAAGGATATTCCAAAAGGATTGCATCCTTGATGAGTTTGAGATGTATATTAACGCAGGGACTGCTTATTTCAATCTGGGCTTTTTACGTCCAAGGCGGCTTTCTTTTCTTTTCTCGATCTTCTGGGATCTTGATTTCCTTAATCCGGAGCTTTTCCCCATTGACGTTTATTACAATTTCCCCCTTGTGCACATCAATTTGAGCGCGACCGGTCGAGAGGAATGGTCGTCCCAATATGATGGGCGTATCTTTGTCCGCTTTATAATCCAAAATGATGAATTATGTTGGTCAGATAAATTTGTCAATTGAGACTACGACATCTTTCAACTCTCCCTCGGGATGTATTTGGGATCTGTCCGAAAGCAGGAAAGTCTTCGTCGTGGAGTTTTCCCATATTTAATCGTTTGAAGATGGACAGCGGCATTAAGTTTATACTCGCTCCGAGATTGCATAGTGCTTGACCACTATAGACCCCTCCAATTGAGTAAGGTATCGTGAAGCTTCCTGGGTTGCACATTTTTGTGGGATCATAGTATTTTGCGTTATTATCACTATAGCGATCTTTCCTTCATCATTCTGTTTCTTTTTCAATCTTTGCGGGAATGGTGGTAGCTGTACTTCTTCTATCTCGTGTTTCAGAGGCTTGTAGGTGGGCGCAACTTCTAGGTTCATCTTTTCGGGCTCCTTTGCATCATATGTCAACGGGTTCTTGGTCTTCACCTCATTCGAGTTGGTCATGATGGGTTCTTCCCCTACTTCCGCTATCGTTTTTTTGCTTAGCAAAGAGACTGCTAGGCATTGTTTCTTTCCTGTACCCCCAGAGTTGAAAGGGAGCTCAGTTGAGCTCGACAATGCTCCATGTGGTCTATTTTTGAGTTCGCCCGCAATCTTTCCTATCTGAATTTCAAGATTTTGAATGGCCGTCACTTGATTCTGAAGCACTGATTCATTCTTCTCAATATACTGCTTTAGAAAGCTCTCTAAGGATGAAGATTGCGGTGCCTGCGAACTGCTGCCTTGGTTATGCATTTGACTGTTTGTTCGCGGGAAAAATCCTGGAGGCTCTTCCTTTTGCACCATTGGTTGATAGCTTTGTTGTTGATTTTTCCATGCGAAATTGGGATGGTTTCTCCACCCGGGGTTGTATGTATCAGAGAAAGGGTTGTTCTTAATGAAGCATACTGACTGTGGATTCCTTGGGCATTCTTCCATCAGATGTGCTTCTCCACAGATGACACAACTCGTGGTCGTTTGAGCAATTGTGTTGACCTGCCCTTTCTGTGTTCTCGTGCTATTGATTGCGATGCCTTGTATCAAACTCATCATCGCGTTCATTTGGGTTTGTAGGGATGCGATGGCCCCATTAGTTGCGTCACTATCTTTGATCCTCAATTTTTGATCGCTTTCTTTCCAGTCTTCATGATTTTTAGAAATGCGATCAAGTATATTCTTCGCCTCATCGTAAGTTTTTCAAGCAGACCACCAGCTGCTGCCGCGTTGGCAGTCATCAGCGATGCAGGGTTTAGTCCGTGGTAGAAAATTTCCATCTGTAAGCAATCTGGTAAGCCGTTATGCGGGCAATCTCTTACCAGCATCTTAAACCTCGCCCAGGCGTCACTGAGCGATTCATCAATTTCCTGTTCAAAATTCGTGATCAAATTCCTTCTTCTGGCATTCTTCGTCGAAGGGAAGTTCTTCTTCATGAACTTCTCGACTACTTCTTCCCATGATGTAATCTCCCCTGGTTCGAGAGAATAAGCCCATTTTCGTGCCTGGTCACACAATGAAAATGGAAACAATGTTAATCAAACCTTCTCAGCGGAGATGTTAGGGAGCACAAAGGTGTTGCAAATTTCAATTAAACTCCGGAGATGGGTGTGTGGATCCTCGCCACGCCTTTCACTAAACTGTCCAGCCGTTTGAATCATCTGCAACATAACCGGTTTCATTTAAAACCTCGATCCGTCTAGAGTTGGCCTCATGATTCCTGGGGAGAAATCATATAGGTTGGGCGACGCATAGTCCCAAATGGGTCTATTGCAGTAATTCGCCATGAGGATGGGGTTGGCCATTATATTATTTGCGTTTGCGGCCCTCTCTTCTGGTTGTTCCGCCATTCTTGGAGTTCTATCTTGTTGTTGTTAGCGGTTGTTTCTCAATCTTCGTCGGAACGTTCTTTCAATCTCTAGGTCGCAATTCGCCAGAGATTGAAAGCTGCAAAGAAAATAAAAAAAAAATCCAATAGCACAATGTATTGCCGTAGTCCCTGGCAACGGCGCCAAAAACTTGATGCATTGTTTAATGTGATGAAATAATAGTGTTGAATGCGATGGTGGAATATGCATTGTGCATGTAAGTTTTCTCAGCAAGATCCAAGTATAAATACTATTGAGTTGCCTGGTAAGCCAAGGGTCGAACGTAGGGACTAAGGAAAACAATATGCGATGGTAATTTTAGATCACTTTGCGGAAACGAGTAAATCAATGGGTTGGTTGGTATATTGTGTAAGGTATAAAGTTTATGCGAAGGATTTGAGAAAAGAGTTAATTAGGCGACAGATACAATGAGTATGCGGAGGAACAGGTTGAGAAAGGTCTTTAGCTAACGTTTCCTGAGATTGCGTTCAAGCTATGCGATCATGCTACACGCATGTGGCAGCAGTTCATTTTCCAATGCAAATGCGATAGCTCCTAGTCTTAGGACACATGTGATGTATGCGATGATGTCTATAGAGCTTATTCCTAAGTCTCTACTTCTTGCCTATACGATGATGAATGATGCACACAGGTACAAGGTGATCGTATACAAACATATCCTATCTCTAGGGTGCATGCAATGTGTTAATAGTAAACAGAACTTATTCCTAAGCTTCTATCTCTTGATTATGCATTTCTAATCTGACTCTCCTGAGCCTAGATTCTAATCTGACTTTTCCAAGCCTAGATTCTATCCTTAGACTACCCTCTCGAGTATCTCTAAAGGACAAATGAAGCATACATAATACAAGATGATCGTATAAAGTGAAGTTCCCAGGTTATGCTAGCTAAGTGCTTCTCAATCCATTCAACAGTTTTAGCTACTCATGCGTATTGTAAAGAGAGTGGACAGATATAAAGATGCAATTTCCATTTTATAAATAAGTTCAGAATACAAAATGACAATGGAAGAATAAAGGTCGAGAGCTTGGTAGCAATATCTTGCTTCCAAGGCTTTTACACTAAGTTATCTTTATTCTGCCCAAAAGATGTTCTTGCTTCCGCAAGAGTTTGCCCTCTCTCTGTTTTTGACACTTCCTGGCACTCTTCCGAGTTAACCAGGACGATCTCTTGGCGTAATCTCCCTTCACTTGCTTCCGCCTTCTAAGTAAAAGTAAACTATGAATAAGGCTACTATCTTCTATATGGTGAGCTCTCTGAACTGAGCGAACTTCTTCAACGAAGGTGACCTTCGGTATTTATAGAGCTTCAATGTGAAGAACCTTTTCTCTCGAATGATTGCACTGATGGGATGTCATTAGTTCTCTGTCTGATGCGCCGAATATTTGTCACTGAAAAGTTGAGTGTACTTGCTACAGTATGTTGTTAACGGCTTGTCAACTTAATTCGGAATCAACCGTCATCAGCTTTCTGTCCCATCGTGATTTATTAAGCTTTCACCTTGATGCACCCACCTTGATGTGTCGCGCTGGCTCTATGCAGGCCACTTCTTTGAGCGTTTTGCATGAACACAACGCTCGCATAGCCTTTGCGGTTGCAAATCTTCTTTATCGTTCGGACGCTTAATTTCTTGGATTGAAATTTCGCCTTGTGTCAACAATATTTACCTGCATAAAATACATAAGTTAATGTTTTAATGTGATGGACGCAATGTGATCGTATATGTTTGCAAACATTAATGCTTTTGGACGCAAATATTATATATTTTTAAGCCATCGTAATCTTTGCATTGTTTTATATCTTTTACGCTAGAAATCTGTGCATTTCTGCCTGTTATCACACCCCCAATTTTACAAACAATGCTTGTCTCAGCATAAGCTAAAGTTTTCTCTAGCAAGTCGACCGGCCTTCTTTCCGTTTTCTAGATTTCTCAAAATATCCTTAATTTTTAATCCAGATCTCTTCTTAAAATGATTTCTAAACTTTAGGGACCTGCAAGTACGGCCTTAATAAGACTTTAGCTTGTTTCCATGGCATCGTATGATCTTAATTTAAAAAGCTTTTTTCAACTGGGGTATTTTTTTCAAATTCTTATTTTTCATCCTTGCTTTTAGACATATATTCTATTATGACTTCCTGTTGCTGATTCCGAGTGCTTAGCCTTCCGTTTTGGGCTTGCCCATGTGTGTCATGCGGAGCATCTAACTACGAGCAGACACTCTTCGTCAGTTTAACTCATGCCCATTTGGGCAGTAGAGTTGGGCGATCATGTTTCGCTATGCATTGATACATTGATTTCCTACCATCTGTTTTGGCTCTGCCTCACGAGTGTCAATGGCGGACATCCCAACTAGAGTTAGTGTTCGGATTTCAGATAGCATCATTATGATTTTTTTTGTAATCCCTAAAAATAAGCAAGGTTGAAAATGAATATACGCACCCCTAATTTAACGCAAGCAATGTCCTAATTGGCTGAAAGATTGAAAGAAGTCCTGCGGTATGGTCTTTAGGAAATTTCATAAAAGTCATGATTTGAGAATTGCTGGTGGACCATTAACTTGCTAGAAATATTTCATGATTTGACTATCCTAAAATTTAAGTTGAGCCTCTAGTATTACAAAGAAAATAGAGGCATGTGTTTTCATCCATTGAACTCATAATTGGCAAAGAGAAATAACTGTGGTGACTGTTACTAAATTAATCAATGTTAAATGATTGCACCGACTTAAACGAGGATGCGATGATAAAAATTATCGAAAAAGTTAAAATGATTACGCGTAATCGAGAAAAATTTTGAAATAACCAAAGTCAACGGAAAATACAACCCCCAAATTTGCTCTGTCAAATCTCGCATGGTGGTTGTGAAGCGATCCTTCTTTGTGGCGACACTTTTCTTTCGATTGTGGTGGCGGACCTATTAGCTATTTGCGCATCTTTCGTTTGTTAGCTCCTCTTCACAATCGTTCAACTCAATGATAGTTGCAAAGAAAAAACATTTTGAGAGGGTTTAAATAAAAGACAGAGTTAGCAAATCGTTTAACCATTGAATCATTCACACTTACGAATTCAAGGCATTTTTTTTTAGAAGATGCAAAAAAAGACAATATACCGATAACAAATAAAAGAAGGGTAATGAATAGTTCATGAATCATTGACCAGAAAAAAGGATATTCCACAGGATTGCTCCTTTGATTTGAGTTCTTGAGATCGATCTATAATTAACGCAGGACTGGCTTATTTTCAATCTGGGCTTTTTACGTCCAAGGCGGGCTTTCTTTTCTTTTTCTCGATCTTGCTGGATCTTGATTTATTTTATCCGGAGCTTTTCCCCATTGTCCGTTTATTACAATTTCCCCTTGTGCATCATTCATTTTGAGCGCGACGGTCGAAGAGGAATGGTCGTCGCATATGATTGGGCGTATGCTTTGTCCGCTTTATAAATCCAAAATGATGAAATTATGTTGGTCAGATTAATTTGTCAATTGGACTACGACATCTTTTTCAACTCTCCTGCTCGGAGTGTATTTGGGATCTGTCCGATACGCAGGAAAGTCTATCGTCGTGGAGTTTTTTCGCCATATTTTTAAATCGTTTTGAAGAATGGACAGCGGCTAGTGTGAAATAGTTTATACTCAGGTCCGAGATTGCATAGTTGCTTTACCACTATAGACCCCCTCCAAATTGAGTAAGGTAATCGATGAAGGTTTCCTGGGTTGCAAACATTTTCTGTGGGAATCATAAGTATTTTTGCGGGTTATTATGCACTAATAATCAAGAGCGAACTCTATATCCTTCATCATTCTGTTTCTTTATTCAATCTTTGCAGGAAAAATGGAATGGATCCATAGCTGTAATTCTTCTTCTTCTAAACAATCTAATCTACTGATATGGTGTTTTCAGAGAGGCTTGAGTGGGACTACGCAAGAACTTCTAGGATCAATTTCCACTTTTTTCGGGCTACACTTTGCATATATGTCACAAGGTTTCTTGGATCTTCACACAACAAATAATTCGAGTTGGTCATAATTGTCGAATTGGAGTTACTGGTCTTCCCTACGGTGGAAAAAGGTACCTACCACGCGGGGTGAATACCGTGTGTTATTCATTTATTGATCCGTTACAGACAGGAGAAGAGACCTCGATAAGCATGTTGGATTAATCTTTCTGTACAGAATGAACCTAAGAAGTTGCCGCCCATAAGCCCTCTCACGATTGTATGAAATTACGGAGAAGTATCGAAAGTTGAGAACGGGTCACCTGACAATGCGCTTACACCCCATTTTGCTGGTCAGCCTATTATTTGACGATTTAAACAAGCGGGATAATTTGGGCAAACAGAGACAAAACAAGAATGTCACTTAGGGTATAGATACGTTTATTACGGTTGATTATATATTCAAGAGCTCTTAGTAATTACGTATCGCGAATATCCCACAAAAATTTGTGCAACTACTATGAAGTGTCTGAAGCAACTAGTTACTTGCAACGTATTCTTTCTCATATAATGCTTTAGAAAAGCTCTTCTAAAGTACGAAATGAAGATTGCGGTGCTAAAGCTGATACGTCCTATGGTTATGGCATGTGTCTGTTTGTCTTCGAAGGGAGCCAAAATCTCACTGACGGCTTTATACTGCTTTTCGCACGCGCAGTTGTTGACTATTTTTGATTGTTGAAATCTTTCCTGACTGCGTAAATTCTGGGATGGGCTCTATTTCCACCCGGGTGCAATTTGGTATGATATCACAGAAGATTATAAGGGTATTGTGGTCTTATAAGACTGCCGATACCTGAATGTGATTCTCCCTTGTGTTGCCAGGTAAGGTCATTCCCATCAGATACATGTGCTCTCTCAACAGGATGAACACAGAACGTACAGTAGGTTGACGTGTTTGGATATTATGTGTTGACCCTAGACCTCTTTCGTGTGTTCAATAGTCTATTAGCATGTTGCGACTGGACCTTGTACTCAATTACACTTCTCATTCATATGGAGTTATACATTTAAGGGGTTCTGTAGGGGGACAATGCAGGGATGGCTTACCCATGTCCCGCATCTAGACTTGTCAATAATGTTGTCGAGGACTGTTTAGATCTGCATTTTCCTTGTATCGCTTCTCTTCCGGAGTCTTCAGTGGATTTTCGCAGCACTGCGATTGAAGTTACATAATGATGTGGCTACTCACGCGCTGGAGGAGTAGTAAAGTTTTGCATAGACAGACTCCAATCCAATCGATGTAAGGCTTCCGCCATTAGCGTCTTGCAGATACACGAATACGCAGATGCAGAGAGATTCTAGGTCCGTGGTAGAAAAGAATAATTCAGCATGCTGTACAGCCTCAATTAGTTAAGAAACCGTTAATAGACCGGGCACCTCTACTGGTAACTTATAGAAATTATATCAGGACTTTCTGCCCAGGGCGTATATACATCTCAGACGTCACTTCGAGAGCGAAGCAATTCATCACATTCCTCTGTTTCGAGAATTCGTGATCAACATTTCTTCTTTTTTGTCATTGCTATACGTACGAGGGAAGGATTCTCTTCTCATTAATGACTTCTCGACTACTTCTGTACACTCCTCATATCAGTTGTATAATCTCCCCTGGTTCTCGTAGTATTGTATTATAGTGTCTTCTTCCGTTTTCAGTAGCCTGTTGCCACATTTTCGTTTATATGGTTAGCAATCTTCGTTAATAAAACCTTCTCAGCGGAGATGTTAGGCGTAAGCACAAAGGTGTTATAGCAAATGTTGTCTCGATGTCAATAAGGTACACACGGCGGAGATTGTGGTGCTTATAGACTGGATCCTGGCATATTCGTTCTTTCACTTATATTCTTGTCCAGCCTCTGATATGGTGTAATGATATATCTCGGTATTTACAATAACGGTTTCATTAAAACCTCGTCGACGTACTCGGAGAATAGTTTGCTCGCGTGCGCATAATGATTCGCCTGGGGAGATGCATATCATGGTGGTTTAGGGTTGCCGCGCATAGTCCAAACTGGGTATAATTCGCAGGTAGAATTAGTCATGTGTAAGGATCGCAACAAAGGGAAGGTAGGTGTTGGGCTCTATTACTATTATTTTGCAGTCTTGCGAACCGCTCTCTTCTAGGAGTATTGCTATCTCTGTATTCGTTGGAGTATTCTATCTTGCTCTGTTAGTTATTGGTAGTTCTGCAATTATTCGTTCGGATCTATCGTCTTTCTCATCTTTACATAGGTGCATTAGTGTACGCCTAGAAGATTTTGTAAAGCTGAAAAGTAATACGCATCAGGACACTTCGGAATATAGTCCGGAAGGTTAGTACGCACAATCAATTGTAATTCAGACCTTGTAATGTTATCTCCTTGGACGATCAAGGTCACCAAATATTTTCGCGCGGTCATAATAGGAATAATTGATAGCTATTATTTATAGATGTGATGAAACTCAAATGATACCGTTCGTTGAATGGCGATGGTGGTTATTGAATGTTGACATGTAAGTTCTATTCCTTAATCTTTTCTCACATCATCAGCAGATCGAAATCTACGATTATGGAAATTACATTTCATATAGAAGGTATGACCTTGGTAAGACCCAGCAGGGCTTCGAATATCGCTCTGGAACTTGGAACATCAATATTGTCGATGGTAATGTATATATGATATTCATACTCCTATATAATGCAGGAACGATTAAATGGGTATAGCGTTGGCTTATATCAATATGGTTGTATAGTATAAAGTTTACTGACCTCGAAAGGATTTGAGAAAAGAGTAATTAGGCGACAACAGATTATTCAGTGATTTGTTATGCGTTGTTTAAATGAGGAATAATAGGGATTCGACACGGCTATACTTATAAACAAGAATAACTTATTACTAGTTAGAATTAGTCGTTTTCAGATCATCATCAGCCTAATCATGACTCGCGTGCATAAGTGAGACCAAAGCACATAGTACTCAATAACTTTATCTTCCAAATGAACAGACATTGGCAGGAAAAAACTAAGAAGACTTCGACAGATCGTCCGCTAGTTCGTAAGGACAACACATTGTGTCAGTGAATGCAAGAACAGATCATGTATAGCAATCTAGCGCTTAATTCTATCACACAGCTAAGTCATCTTACTATCTAGAATATATTCTAGATAAGGACTAAGCGAGATGTGAAAATGAATAATGAATAAGAACAATAACCAGGCTACAAGGTGATGCCGAGGCTGATAAAATATATTAAATTTATATTTCACTAATTAATCATTCGGATTCCATGAAACAAGTAATACGGTTCTTCTAGGTTGTGCTGAATGTCTTTGTTATTCAAGCATCGAACTCCTTATAATCCATAAAGCTTCTATCGTCTGATTATAAATTTCTATTATCTGACTCTCACTGAAATAGATTCTACTAAGTCTATATTTCCAGCCTTAGATGTCTATTACATCTATAATAAAAAGCAACTTTCTAGAGCTATTCTATAAAGGAAATCTAAATGCAGCTAATAACAAGTACAAATCATTAGAAATTGTAAAAATCTGATAAACAGAAATCATCAATTATAAAGTCTACGGAAGTATTATTACACCAGAGTCTCAGTTAATCGATGAAACTAAGATAATATAAGTGGCTTTCTCATTATTCGTTCAAATATCACAGTCTATATATGATACTACGATTCAACATAGCGATATCATAACTAGTCATTCACGTCAAGCGTTGGACAACAATCTCATTGAATAACTATAAGATGTTGCCATTATTCCGACTTATGTAAAAATATAAGTAAGTTCATTGAGTAACAAACATGGTCGGAAAGATTATAACTAATCAGAAATAGGCGAGAGCTTGGTAGCAATTCTTTGCTTCCAAGGCTTTTACACCGACTAAGTACTAGGGTCTTATTATTCAGAGTGCCTTCTAGCAAAAACCATGTCTTTTGCTTCCGTAAGTTTGACCCTCCTCATGGCTCTGTGTATTTGACTCACTTCTTCCGTTGAGCATTCTCGCACACTCTCTCCCAGAGTTGAAGATCCAGGACGATCTCTTGGCGTAATCCATTTCCACGCATGCCTCAACGCGTGGCATTGACATTGTGGTCACCGCACTCTCATCTCTGAAGATAAAGGCATAGTAATTAAAAATCCTACGGATGGGTTAGGCAGAAGAGAGGCTCTATCTTCTATATGGTGAGCTCTCTGAACTGAGCGAACTTCTTCAACGAAGGTGACCTTCGGTATTTTATAGAGCTTCAATGTGAAGAAACCTTTTCTCTCGAATGATTGCACTGATGGGATGTCATTAGTTCTCTGTCTATGCGCCGAATATTTGTCACTGAAAAGTTTGAGTGTACTTGCTACAGTATGTTGTTAACGGCTTGTCAACTTAATTCGGAATCAACCGTCATCAGCTTTCTGTCCCAATCGTGATTTTATTAAGCTTTCACCTTGATGCACCCACCTTGATGTGTCGGCTCTATGCGACCACCTTCTTGAGCAGATTTTCACGAACGCAAACGATCGATAGCCTTGCGGTCGCAATTTCTTATGCGCTCGACGCTAATTTCCTTGGATCGCAATATCGCCTTGCGTAAATGCATTTTCCTGCATAAATACGTAAGTTAGTTGTTTTTAATGCGATGGACGCATGCGATCATAATGTTGCAAACTTAATGCTTTTGGACGTAATAATTTATATATTTTTACCGTCGTAATCCTGCATTGTTTTATATCTTTGCGCTGTAATAACCGTGCATTTCTGCCCGTTATCAGTTATCTTTTATAAAAGATCGTCTAGTGCCCGAGCATTTTACTAAAGCGATCGATAAACGAACGTCGGCCCTTTTACGATACGATCATGTACTTAACCTAAACGATCAAGCATTTTGTCTATACGATAAAACACAACCTTCTTCCACTTTCTTGATCGTTGTATACGATCTCTTTTCCTCCTCCTCTCTACCAAATCTAATTAGAGCCCACTCTTTGGATTCTCACACCGAGAATACGAGGGTTCTAAGTGGTGGTGTCGTCCTCTTCTTTCTTCTGTTCGTGTGCAGGTTGTTTCATGGTAGACGACCGGGTGTTGGTTAACGATAGCTTGACGTTTCAGCGAGAGCACCTGTTCCTTAGAGAGAGTGAGATTTTCTGAGGAGAAAAAGTTTTTCAACTGGTATGTATTCGTTCTCTTGTTCTTTATTGCTCTTAAAGAATGCGGAAAATTTACAGTATGATGCATATCTGTTTGTTTGAATATAAATGTGGTAATCTCTGTCACAATGTCTTTGGAAAGATCTGCTTCCGCTCAGAGGTACTCTTGTATAAGAGTTCCTTCATAATGACTTATTTTTTCATTAGAGAAATCAGTGGTATTTAAGGAGT
>NC_052357.1:60595524-60633978 GCF_009727055.1 Benincasa hispida
CAGAGAGAGAATATCCCCTGGTTCGGAGAGAATAGCCCAGTTTTCGTGCCTGGGTACACAACTGAAAATCGGGAAACAATGTTAATCAACCTTCTCAAGCGGAAGACTCGTTGAGGGAGCACAAAGGTGGTTGCCAAATTTCATAATTAAAACTCCCGGAGAATGGGTGTGTGGATCCTCGCCACGCCTTTCACTTAAACTGTCGCAGCGTTTGAATCATCTGCAAACATAACCGGTTTCATTTAAAACCCTCGATCCGTCTAGAGTTGGCCTCATGTATTCCTGGGGAGAAATCATATATGGTTTGGGCGTACGCATAGTCCAATGGGTCTATTGCAGTAATTCGCCATGAGGAATGGGTTGGCGCAGCGATCTAATTATTTGCGGTTTGCGGCCCTCTCTTCTGGTTGTTCCGCCATTCTTGGAGTTCTATCTTGTTGTTGTTTAGCGGTTGTTTCTCAATCTTCGTACGGAACGTTCTTTCATATGATCTAAGGTCGCAAATTCGCTCAGAGATTGAAAGCCTGCAAAAGAAAATAAAAAAATTCCAATAGCACAAATGTATTGCCGTAGTCCCTGGCACGGCGCCAAAAACTTGATTGCATTGTTTATGTGATGAAATAATGGTGTTGAATGCGATGGTGGAATATGCATTGTGCATGTAAGTTTTCTCAGCAAGATCCAAGTATAAATCTATTGAGTTGCCTGGTAGCCAGGGTCGAACGTAGGGACTAAGGAAAACAATTGCGATGGTAATTTTAGATCACTTTGCGGAACGAGTAAATCAATGGGTTGGTTGGTATATTGTGTAAGGTAATAAAGGTTTATGCGAAGGATTTGAGAAAAGAGTTAATTAGGCGACAGATACAATGAGTATGCGGAGGACAGGTTGAGAAAGGTCTTTAGCTAACGTTTCCTGAGATTGCGTTCAAGCTATGCGATCATGCTACACGCATGTGGGCAGCAGTTCATTTTCCAATGCAAATGCGATAGCTCCTAGTCTTAGGACACATGTGATGTATGCGATGAATGTCTATAGAGCTTATTCTAAGTCTCTACTTCTTGCCTATACGATGATAAATGAATGCACACAGGTACAAGGTATCGTATAACAACATATCCTATCTCTAGGGTGCATGCAATGTGTTAATAGTAAACAGAACTTATTCCTAAGCTTCTATCTCTTGATTATGCATTTCTAATCTGACTCTCCTGAGCCTAGATTCTAATCTGACTTTTCCAAGCCTAGATTCTATCCTTAGACTACCCTCTCGAGAATCTCTAAAGGACAATGAAGCATACATTACAAGATGATCGTATAAAGTGAAGTCCCAGGTTATGCTAGCTAAGTGCTTCTCAATCCATTCAACAGTTTTAGCTACTCATGCGTATTGTAAGAGAGTGGACAGATATAAAGATGCAATTTCCATTTTATAAAATAAGTTCAGAAATACAAAATGACAATGGAAGAATAAGGTCGAGAGCTTGGTAGCAATATCTTGCTTCCAAGGCTTTTACACTAAGTTATCTTTATTCTGCCCAAAAGATGTTCTTGCTTCCGCAAGAGTTTGCCCTCTCTCTGTTTTTGACACTTCCTGGCACTCTTCCGAGTTAACCAGGACGATTCTCTGGCGTAATCTCCTTCACTTGCTTCCGCCTTCTAAGTAAAAGTAAACTATGAATAAGGCTACTATCTTCTATATGGTGAGCTCTGAACTGAAGCGAACTTCTTCAACGAAGGTGACCTTCGGTATTTATAGAGCTTCAATGTGAAGAACCTTCTCTCGAAACAGTATGTTGTTAACGGCTTGTCAACTTAATTCGGAATCAACCGTCATCAGCTTTCTGTCCCATCGTGATTTATTAAGCTTTCACCTTGATGCACCCACCTTGATGTGTCGGCTCTATGCGACCACCTTCTTGAGCAGATTTTCACGAACGCAAACGATCGCATAGCCTTGCGGTCGCAATTTCTTATGCGCTCAGACGCTAATTTCCTTGGATCGCAATATCGCCTTGCGTCAATGCATTT
This sequence comes from Benincasa hispida, assembly GCF_009727055.1. Taxonomy (NCBI): domain Eukaryota; kingdom Viridiplantae; phylum Streptophyta; class Magnoliopsida; order Cucurbitales; family Cucurbitaceae; genus Benincasa; species Benincasa hispida. The sequence continues at coordinate 60,597,557 of NC_052357.1, forward strand.
TCCTGCATAAAATACGTAAGTTAGTTGTTTTAATGCGATGGACGCATGCGATCATAATGTTGCAAACTTAATGCTTTTGGACGTAATATTATATATTTTTACCGTCGTAATCCTGCATTGTTTTATATCTTTGCGCTGTAATAACGTGCATTTCTGCCCGTTATCAGTTATCTTTTACTAAACGATCGTCTAGTGCCCGAGCATTTACTAAACGATCTGATAAACGAACGTCGCCCTTTTACGATACGATCATGTACTTAACCTAAACGATCAAGCATTTTGTCTATACGATAAACACAACCTTCTTCCACTTTCTTGATCGTTGTATACGATCTCTTTTCCTCCTCCTCTCTACCAAATCTAATTAGAGCCCACTCTTTGGATTCTCACACCGAGAATACCGAGGGTTCTAAGTGGTGGTGTCGTCCTCTTCTTTCTTCTGTTCGTGTGCAGGTTGTTCATGGTAGACGACCGGGTGTTGGTTAACGATAGCTTGACGTTTCAGCGAGAGCACCTGTTCCCTTAGAGAGAGTGAGATTTTCTGAGGAGAAAAGTTTTTCAACTGGTATGTATTCGTTCTCTTGTTCTTTATTGCTCTTAAAGCATGCCGAAAATTTACAGTATGATGCATATCTGTTTGTTTGAATATAAATGTGGTAATTCTGTCACAATGTCTTTGGAAAGATCTGCTTCCGCTCAGAGGTACTCTTGTATAAGAGTTCCTTCATATGACTTATTTTTCATTAGAGAAATCAGTGGTATTTAAGGAGTTAGATGTAACTATAAGGGAAAAATGGTAAATTGACCCAACTATACTTACGAACGATTTGTGAAGGTTTATCATACTGTTGATTGGTCATATAGACACAGAAATATATCTATAGTGAGAAGAGTGCATCTGTCGGTCTTTAATGGAGTGCCCGACAGTTAACGGATGGTGAATCCCATGACTAAAGAGTTTAGTCAGTTATTCACGTACCGTTGGAGCTTCAAACTACAGATTCATAAGGTCACCTTAGTAGCTCAATGGGTTCAAGTTGAGAATCAGATTTTGGGTGAGCTTGAAGTGTTCAAATCAACAAGAGGAAATTCAATTATATGTGATTAATTGGTGTGATGTATTTAATACATTATTTGGAGGAATTAATATAATATGATTTATATGAAGTACCATAAAATAGAAAAAGAACTATGGTTTATATGTTTCATATGATGAAATATTAAAACTATAGGTTATAAATATAATATGATAAGTTGGTTATCATATTTATTTATAATAAATTAATTGTATGATAATTAATTCATTTTCTCTGACAACCGTTTGAGTGGGAGGTTATTGGAAGTTTTATGGTAACTGTGAGATAAAAGAAGAATTGTTTTCCAAAATTAGTAATGGCTTCATTCGGAAAGTACTCACGGAAAAAAGGTTGTCAAGTAAAATTGTTTTACTAAGCAATAGCCATTGAGAGACTACACGATCAGCTAAGCGATCGCTTAGCGTTGACTATACGATAGTTACTCAGTTGATCGTTGCTACATGATCGAGTAGCAAAGTCTATGCAATAGGCTTCATTTACTAAACGATCGAGTACTTTGTCTATGCGATAGACAGTGTTCATATCTCCCACTTACTTGATCGCATACTTCCTCTCTTCCTTAAGCCAAGATCATATAGAGCCCATGACTCCTTGATTCTCACACCGAGAATACCAAGGTAACACTTGTGGTGGTGTCCTTATTCAGTTCGTGGATCGAGTTGGACTCGATTGGGTTCGAGGAGCATCCAGACGATCATTGTGTTTGTGTTTGTGTTGTTGGTGTTTCTATTCGTTGCGTTCGAGTGTTTCTATGGACGCATTGTAGATTGTTTGCGGGATACTTGAAGAACGGTTCTTCAAAGGTATACATACTCTATCCCTTGATTTCTATTTAAGCATGCTCTAATTTCTGTATCTGCATGACTGTTAGTTTCCGTTTTAAGACTGTGATTGATTGTGTTCAATCGAAATGGAATTTGGAACGATCCACTTCCGCTGCTCATGAAAATCCCTGTATTAAATTTCCTTCAGGAATGTATTTGAAGCTGAAGGCATCACGAATTGTAAGATGGGAGCAGGTGAGGTTGGAACATGAATTTAAGGTGTTGGAGAAGTTTATGGTCCTAAAGATTGTCCATATTCATAGTCAGTATTGAATCATGGAGTACATCTGGGTTCATTGTTGTGACCAAACCAAGCTTCACTTCGGTCATCCCCAAGTTACATGGCTCAATATGATCATCCAGTGAATACATGGTGGGAATACTACGTGTTGAAATGGTTGCAAACCCAAAGTTTTGATTGGTTGGAATAGGTTGATTTGTTGGATTGTACTGCTGGTACATATTCTCGGTGTGTACTCCATGACTTTGGCAAGGTGTAACTGATATAAATAATGGCATCCGGGACGCATCATTGCTTTCTAAAAAGAAGCTAAGATCCTCATTGTTAATTATGCCAATTGGGGGAGTTGGGACGAATAGATTGTAGCAATATTTGATGTGTATATCAACATATTTGGATCGATATTTAGTCGTCGGTGCATAATATTCACTAATTTACTGATTGTTATATCATTTTTGACCTTCATACCTTTCATATGACCTCCAACATAATTGCTTCCAAACTGGTCCCATTCCTCACCAAGTCGTACAAAGATGCAAAGTAGCGTCATTAATCTACAATCGGATTAGCAAATTTTAAGCAATATTCAATCAAATTTTAATAAATCACCCAGTAATTAATAAGCGATCACCCAGCTATTTATAATTGTTTACTTAGAATTGTATACGAGATCACGTATATACTACTAAACGATCGTTTAGTATTATATACATGATCGTTTTTATAATTCTACACAATCATTAAGTAGTATATAAACGTTCGTTTACATTATATCAAACGATCGTTTATATGTTATATAAATGATAGAGCATTTATATTGTAATGATTGATCGTCTACATATTATTATACGAAAGTTCATTTAATACTAAACGACGCTTATTATGAAGTGATCTGGGGGACAAGAAATACTATAGAATATCACTTACATTCTCTCCATTTCTCGATCTGATGAATGAATCTTGTTCTATACCTAAAGACATAATGAAATGAACAAGGATGAAAGCGATCGACAATGAGATTGTTGGACTGAAATTCTGAGAGAACAATGAGAGAACTTCATGGTGAGTTCGACAGAAAATGAATAAAGAGTGACATTCCATTCTTGATATCAATGTTATTCAATGCTATTGGTAGAATATTGGTTGGAAATAAATCCTTTGGTGGAATATCAGTGTTGTATTGAATACATGTTGAATGAAAATCTAAAGAAATCGTTGAAGGAAGAAGAAATGTGGCACGGTCTCAAGAGTTTTTTTAAATTGGGATAAAATTAGTATTTCACATGGACAAAACGTCAAATAAGTTTTTAGGAAGAGATCATTCATAGATTTTTTTTAAAAAAAATTTAGGTTATTTTGTGAAATTTTTCTTCTCACCATCGGTGTATTTTGCAATGGCTAGATGGTAGGTACATGGAAAAAATACTTTATATTACCTTAGTATCAACTCCTTCCATCCATTATTGTATTGTACTGGAAATTCTCTCCCAAGTATATATTACATTAGCTGTTACCTGCAACTTGAAAGTGACGATAACGATCGTGTCACTAGCAAAGTACAGACTGATTTTGTGCAGGGAAGATGAAAAGGCGGTGAAGTTTGGGATTGGAGGTTACGCATCCTTGGAACGATGAAAGGATTTATGTCAACTTCTATATAATATGATAAGAACAGAGCCCTCAATCCCCAAACAAGTTGCAAGAGGTCAGCATTTCCGGTTAATATTATATTATATATTCGCCGCCAGTGGCCATTTTCACCTACTCTGCCCATTCTATACACAGGTTGCAAAATGTTCTTCTTCCCCGTTCAAAACCGTAGCCCTTTGCCGCCACAAATCTACACAGCTCATAATGGTATGTCTAAATTTCATTTTGGAAGTGATGATGAACTTGCAAGCAATTTCTGATTCCAATTTTTCTTTCTGCAGGAAGACGACGGTTCCCAGAATCCGGTAGCGTCTATCACTTGGGACGACGGAGTTTATTCGACGATCAGAGGGTTCGTAGTTTACGAGAGAGAGTGGATCTGTTCGATTCAGATTGAATATGATGAGAATGGAGAATCAATTTGGTCGCCCACACATGGTGAAAACGAAGGTTCTGTATCGGAGGTCAGTCAGAGCATAACTCTAGATTATTAAATTACCATTACCTTCAATCAGTTTGCAGATTCAAATTCTTTCTTTAAACCAAATGAATGATTGTAGGTTGTTTTAGATTATCCAGACGAGTACTTAATTTCAATTTATGGATACTATGGCTCTATACATAATTGGGGAATTAATGGCACCGTGATTCGATCATTGACTTTCCAAACCAACATTAGATCTTATGGACCCTTTGGAATTGAAGATGGTAACAAATTTTCATTTCCAATTACTGGGGGGAAGATTGTTGGGTTCCATGGCAAATCTAGTCGGTTTCTCAATGCAATTGGAGTTCATGTAGAAACAATTCAAAAGTATGTATGCCATTCATGTCTTGATTTGATGCTAACTATATAAAACAAAGGACATAAACATAACATTTTTGCTAAATATATAATTAAAGAGTTCATTTTTCGTTAATCACATAATAATTCAATGTATTGCTTAAATATATCATAACATGATATGTAGAATTGGGCTCCAGCCTGAGCCTCAGCCGAAGCACTTGAACATGGGAATATGTGGAGGCAAAGGTGGAGATCCTTGGGAAGATACTTTCCAAACCATCAGACGGCTGGTCATTTATCATGGCCTTTGGATCGACTCCATTCAAATGGAATATGAGGATGAGTATCAAATGTTAGTGTGGTCCGAGAAGCATGGTGGTGACGGAGGTTTTCGATCAGAGGTTAGCCTGAATCTTTCATTAAGTTTGTTAAGCTAGTTATAGTTATAGCTTCATTTCACGTGTGGAAATTTACAAACAAAAAATGTTGTCATGGGATTTGATAATATTGGAATGGAAAACAATACAGGTTGTTCTGGATTTAGATGAGCATCTTGTTCTGGTTCATGGATACTACAGTGACATACATAAGTGGGAAATTGATGCCACTGTGATTCGATCATTGACTCTAGAAACCAATAAAAGAACTTATGGGCCATTTGGGATTGAAGATGGAACCCAATTTTCATTTTCATTTAAAGGGCTAAAGCTTGTTGGCATTCATGGAAGATCTGGCTGGTATCTGGATGCAATTGGGTTCTACGTACATACAACTCAAATGTAGGCTTAGTTGTGCTTAGCTATATTTTGATGATATCATTGAGGAGTTGTGATTATGTAATGACTGATTCAGTTTCTCATGCAGAAATGAGATTGGGTGTGAGAAATTTAGCTTAGGAGAATGGGGGGGCGAAGGTGGAGATCCTTGGAATGAGAGTTTTAGGACAATGAGGCAACTGGTGATTAATCATGGACAGTGGATCGACTCCATTCAAATGGAATATGAAGATGAGAACGGGGAGTTGGTTTGGTCAGAGAAGCATGGTGGAAATGGAGGTTCCCAATCAGAGGTTAGCGCAAAAATCCCTCATTAATTTCTTTTTTGTTTTTGCTGTTAACTTGTTTGTGCTCATTATTAGATCCTGAATGTCTAGTTTTTCAAATTAGAAGAAAAACAAATCAATCAAAGAAATAATGTGATGAAAATGGAAGTGTAGGTTGTTTTAGATTTCCCAGATGAGCATCTTGTTACAATTCATGGCTACTATGATGATATACATAATTGGGGATTTGATGGCACTGTGATTCGATCGTTGACTCTGGAAACGAACAAAAGAAGTTACAGGCCATTTGGAGTTGAAAATGGAACCAAGTTTTCATTCCCAACTGTTGGGGTGAAGGTCGTTGGCATTCATGGCAGATCTGGTGTGTATCTGGATGCCATCGGACTTCTTGCACTTTCAACTCAAGACTAATCCTACCGTCTTTCTACTTCTTGGCAGCAATCGGTATTTTGTATTTGTATGTTTAGAAACTCGGTGTGTTTATGTAGTTGATAATAATTTTTTTCAAAAAGAAAAAAAATCTCTCGTTTTTCCTTTTCTCGATTGATTATGTAGTTATCAAGTCTTAAAATGACATTTTATATGTATTTGTGTTTGTGAAATATCTAAAAATGTATTACTGAGTTCTTTTTTTCTTGGCCTTTTCAGATTTTATTTAAGGTATGTGTTCATATGGCTCCACTTCATTTTTTCTATTTTTTTTATTTCTTTGAAACACTGTCACATCCAAATGCATTTTATCACCCCAGCCGCATGGTCCAACCGCTTACTACTTTACATGTTATTTTCTTTTTCCTTTTTTTCGTGTTTCTTTACGAAAATGTTTTGACAATTTATTCGGAATACATCTTCAAGTATTTAATTTAAAGAATAAGTCATTTAAAAAAAAAAATCAATGGTTTGGAGATCATTCAAAGTAGTTTTTGTGAAATGAATTTATAATATAAGTTGCTTTAGAATAAACATTTGAAATCAACTTTTACATAAATGATTTAATGGTTAATCTCTCCCTAATTTGTATAATTCTTAAAATTACCAAAACATTTCAAAAGTCATCTACCTTACTTTTATTAGGTTGCTGTGCCCATCACTGCCATTCGCCGGTCATTGCCACCACCACCATTGGTCAAAACCTGTAGTAAAAATAATTTTGAGAAAGTGTTGCCAAACATATGGTAGTTACAGAAGTCCTCCCAATCATCAATAAAATCCAACATTGTCTAGTTCATATGTTTTTTCTCTTCCTCCTCATCATAGCAAGCTCAGTTAAGTAAAATATGGTCATTTTAACTGCATCCTTGTCACTCGCAAAATCAAATGTCGAAAATAACTTATCCAGTTTAGACTCGGTATCATCCAAATATCACCCTAAGGTTGTGTGGTCTCAACTCATCAACCTGTGCCACACCCCTAAACTCATGTCTAAAACCGATCACTAAATCAAATTGTTCTTGGCCAAAAGATACCTTCTTCCCTAAAATACTAAAGCTCACAATATCTTCCCTAGTCCCATTCACCTCTCGCAACAAAATATAATGACACAGGACCATTAAAAACAAACATATTTGTCTAAACATATGTAACTGAACGGGCATTGACTAATCTTAATTATCAAAACTATTTTTCGAAGATGGGAACAACATGTTAGGGCAACAAAAACATTGCCATCTATAATAAAAAGTCAAAAAATGAGAACTAAACTCAATTGCAATTCTAAATAGACAAACAATTAATAAACAAAAAATTAACAAAGAGTATGTATATATCTCGGTGTAGATCTCCAGTGAGATCGACACCGAGATTGAAAACATTGTACATATAAACTAAAGATCTCAGACCTTTTGGAACAAGACATGCTTCATGATTCAGTTACTACACATTCTATATTTTGTCTCATTCCTAATCTTGGTCAAATTAAGATGGTCACTGAGACCAAATACGGAATGTCTTATAAATCTCTATCTGAAGACCAATTTCGGGTGAGATTGCATCAATCTCGATCGAGATTCATGCAATACCGAGATAGATTCAACCTGTGCTCGGGTGCAACTACGATATATTTTTTCCCAAATAATCCAGCCTAAGTCCTAAACACTAAATTGCACACCCAAAAATTGAAACACTACTACTTTAACCCATCATACAGTGTCAATATTTCATCGAAACAACAAACCATATAAAAGACGCATATTAAAAATTCTAAGCTTTAGTTAAACCAAAACGTAAGAGAATGTCAGAACAATAATAGAGTACCTTTAACTTGTGCGAGTAGAAATTGAGTGGGCCAAGAAAAATGATGTTCGAGTTTGAGAGAGTTTGAGAGAGTTTTAGAGAGTTGCAGAGATTTGAGAATTTTAGTGCAAATAGTTATATTTATTTATTTAGTATAATTATTTAACGTAATGTTATTATTATTATTATATAAATATTCCATTTAAATTTCAAGTTAGATTTTTTATTGGTTAAAATAATAAATATGTTTAAATTTAATAATTAAATTTAGATTATATATGTGAAAATTTGATTTATATTAATTTCTTTATACTAAAAAAGTCGATTAGTTTTTTAGTCCAAAATTTGAATAATTTATCTTTAAATTCAATTTGTCGTGTAAAACTATCCAATAAAAATTTTGGTGATATAATTAATTATTTAATTAAAATTTATCTACATTATTGATTTAAATTAATTGATTTTTTTTAAAAAAAAAACTAATGGAAAACATTTCCCTGCGATCCCTGCGAATTCCCCGCGGGGATTCCCCACCCCAAATTCCGTGGAAAATTTCAAGGGGATGGGGAATGAAATAGGGAGCAGAGATGGAGATGGAAAATGGCATCCCCGGTCTCGCCTCGTCCTATGGACATGTCTAATTAAATGTGTCTTTTTAAGTGATGACCTAGGGTTGGGTATTTTATCGTGAAGCTTAAGTACTCTTGTGATTTTTATGCGTCGATTTCTTGGTCACAATATGAATCTTAAATTATCGATTGGCTCAAAAATTTAAGCTAATAGATGCGGTTAATCTCCTAAACCACTTGTTCTAATATCATCTTAAATTACTAGTTGTCCCAAAAACTTAAGTTAATGTGTGAACAAATTTAATATTATATAGATGTGAGTTATTTTTTAAGGATGCATTTGTCTTTTTTTTTTCTTTAAAATTATTTTGTGATAAAAGATACTTTGGGCCTCCGACCAACACTATTTCTCATGTATTTTGAGATTATAATATATTTTAGGCTAAAATACCATTTTGATCCCTATACTTTGAAATTTATTCAATTTTAATCCTCATACTTTTAATTTTCATTTTTAGTCATTGTATTTTTAGTGATTATTAACTTTAGACCTCCATATAATTTATTGTTTATTTTTTTAAAAAAAAAAACTTTTTGTTATTTATAACATTTTACTATAAATTTTGAAAACGTATTCATATATTTTATTCTAAAATTAATATTATTTGATCAATTTCGATAAGGAAAACTAATTTAGTTCTAGTTAGCAAATGGGATCTGTTTCATTAGAGGAAGGGATGGTGATTAACTATAATTGATATAACATCTTCTCTTCTTTCAAATCGCATCTCTCAAGTGAGAATCAAATTCCATAAGTGGTTAGGTTAGCAAGAACCACTAGAATAGATCTTTCACTAACGAAATACCATGCATAGGGTAAGGACACATATCTTATATAAAATACAGGATACCACTAGATGAACAGTCTTGCTTGTGTATTTCCTTGCAAGAGCTCTTTGAGGGTCTTTCTTTATCCATTCATGGTAAAAGGTAATGCGTGAAAAGGGTGACGATTTAGGTAGTCTCAATGGATGTAGTCCAATGGCTAAAGCTCTGCCAGCATCTTATAGACTAAACTCTCTTCTCTTATGCTATTTCAATGAATCTGTATCAGTTCATAGACCGGTAACACTTAAGCTTGAGTTCATTCACCGGAGGGTAAGAGAAAATCAGAATATCTATAGGTACTATTGCATGTAACATGAGCTTAACGGTTTTAAAACCATAAATGATTGGTGAACCCACAAATCCATTTACTTGCAAAGTTCACATGTGTGGTGACTTTTGTGACCTCAACAAAGTCGGTCCCAAGGATGATTTCCCTTTGCCACACATTGACATCTTGATTGACAATAAAGCAGGGCATGAAGTATTAGATGGGTTCTCTGTTGGGGTTGATGTCTTAAATCTCGTAGGGTTCTGTAGTTTGTAAACACCTGTATGAACAAACACTTGTGATGTAATAATATGAGATATTTTCTTCACTGTTGTCTATGACATATGAGATATTTTATTTGCATTTACCACAAACCAATAAACGAAGATCCTTAGTTGTCATTGTAACTTAAGCATGTATGTGGAGACATACAAGTGGATCATGCCTTAAGTGATAACCTAAATGGTCTGTAGTATATAGATAAAGAAGAGAAACCTTATCCTGGTGACACGACGGATACAACCCGCTTTGTAGATGTTACAAGTGTTGTAAAGTGCTATAGATAGTCTGATCCTGATCGTTCATGTGGAGACATGTAAGCGGGAGTGTCCTATACAAAGAAGTTTGTATAAGACCAGACCACGAAATGTTTAGTCTCGTTATATAGCGCCATTCATGATAGATACTTTAATTTCACTAGGATGACCATAGGTAACATGACCTTTATTCTGAGTGAGTTGGGAACTCCTGCCTATGAGGGTGGTCCTTTTATTTGCATGAATGCGAGTGGCCAGATTGCCAACTCAATGCCACTTTGGGGATTTGTCTGATTGGGGAGCTGGGAACTCAGCTACACAAGATGGAATTCACTTCTTCCCCGAAGCAGGGGTAAGTAGATAGATTACTTCTTTAAGGGCTGATTTCGGGGCTTGAACAATGTTGCCCACACACTTTCTCATGGCTTGAGAGGTTTCCACTCATAATAGGACTATATGTATTGTTCATTAGAGGAATTAGTGGTACTTAAGGAGTTAGATGTAACTACAGGAGCAAAACAGTAAATTGGTCCAATTGTACTTACGAGCGATCTGTGAAGAATTATCGTACTGTTGACTAGTTATATCCAATGGACACAGAAATATATTTGTAGTGAAAAGAGTGCAGCTATCGGTCTTTAGTGGAATGCCCGATGGTTAACGGATGGTGGATCTCGTGATTAAAGAGTTTAGCCAGCTATTCACGTACCATTGGAGCTTCAAGCTATAGGTTCATAAGGTCCCCTTGGTAGTTCAATGGATTCAAGTTGAAAATCAATTTTTGGGTTAGTTTGAAGTGTTCAAATTAACAAAAGGAAGTTTGATTATATATGATATGATTGAACTGGTTCAATTATATGTGATATAATTGATATGATGTATGAGATACATTAATTGGAGGATTTTGATATAAATATGATTTATATTAAATAAAGGAGAAAAGAAATATGGTTTAAATATTACATATGATGTGATATTAAAACTATAGGTTATAAATACAATATGATAAGTTAGTTATTATATTTATTTATAATTAAAAAATTATGAGATAATTGTGGTTGGTTATTTTCTCCATTAACCGTGAAAGTGGGAGGTTATTTTCAGTTTTGAATAACTGAAGGATAAAATGAAAAGAGTTTTCATTTTGTAAGAAATCATTTCATTAAGTGCATAACTAATCGTTTAGCTGACGAGAGACTACACGATAGCCTTCTAAGCGACAATCTAAACGATCGTGTAAAGCGCCTTTTATTAAACAATCGTGTAAAGCGATTTATTAAACGATCGCGTGTCAAGCGAGTTTTACTAAACGATTGTGTAAAAGATCAAGTGTGTTTTTCTAAATGATCGTGTACCTAGCGAGATTTACTAAATGATCAAGCATCTAAGTCTATGCGATAGACAGTACCTTCTCCCACTTGCTTGATCATATAGTTCGATTGTTGCCTTCCTTCATCCCTCTACTAAATCCAACAGAGCGGGCAGAAATGCATGTTATTACAGTGCAAAGATATAAAACAATGAAGGATTGCGACGGTAAAAATATATAAAATCGCGTCCAAAAGCATTAAGTTTAGAATATTGCGATCGCATGGGTCCATCAAATTAAAGCAGCTAACTTATGTATTTTGTAGAAACATGCGTTGGCGCAAGGCAGAATTGCGATCCAAAGAATTTAGCGTCCGAGCACATTAAGAGATTACGACCGCAAGGCTATGTGATCATATGCATTCGCGAAAATCTGCCCAAGAAGGTGGCCGCATAGAGCTGGCGCATCAAGGTGAAAGCTTACTAAATCACAATGGGACAGAAAGCTGATGACGGTCGAATCCGAATTTAGTTGACAAGCCGTTAACGACATACTGTAGCAAGCACATTCAAATTTTCGGTGACAATTATTCGGCGCATCAGATAGAGAATTAATGACATCCTATCAATGCAATCATTTGAGAGAAAAAGCTCTTCACCCTGAAGCTCTATAAATACCGAAGGCCACCTTCGTTAAAGGAGTTCGGTTCCGCTAATCAGAATTTAGAGTTCTTTTTCACCATAGATAGTCGTAGTTTATAATTTTATATACTTAGAAGGCGGAGGCGAGTAAAGGGAGAATACGCCGAGAAATCATCCTGGTTAACTCGGAAGAGTGCCGGTGAGCGTTGAAAACAGAGAGAGGGCTAACTCTTGCGGAAGCAAGAACATCTTTTGGGCAGAGTAGAAAAAACTCAGTGTAAAGCCTTGGGAAGTAAGATATTGCTACTAGGCTCTCTATCCTTACTTTCCATTGCCATTCTGTGTTCTGAGTTTATTTATAAAATGGAAATTGCATCTCTATATCTGTCCACTCTCTTTTACGCCTAAGTAACTAAACTGTTGAATGAGTTGAAAAGCACTTAGCTAGCATAACATGAGATCTTCACTTTATGCGATCATCTTATATTATGTAATCGTCATTCGTCATTTAGAGATACTCAGGAGGGTGGTCTGAGGATAGAATCTAGGCTCGGGAGAGTCAGATTAGAACCGAATAATCAAGAGATAGAAACTTAGGAATAAGTTCTGTTTGTTATTAACACATCGCATGCACCTAGAGATAGGATATGATGGTATGCGGTCACCTTGTATCTGTGTGCATCATTCATCATCGCATAGGCAAGAAATAGAGACTTAGAAATAAGTCCTATAGACATCATTGCATATATCGCATGCATCCTAAAACTAGGAGCTATCGCATTTGCATTGGAAAATGAATTGTTGTCGCATGTGTGTAGCATGATCGCATAGTTTGAACGCAATCTCAGGAAGCGCTAGCTAAAGACCTTCTCAACCTATTCCTCCGCATACTCATTGTATTTTCGTTGTTATTGACTCTTTTCTCAATTCTGCCGCATAGACTTTATACATTAAATAAACATACAACCAACATATTGTTTTATTTGTCATCACAAAGTCATCAGAAATTACCGTCGCATACTATTTCTATAGTCCCTGTGTTCGACCCTGAGCTTACCAGGAAACTTAGTAGGGTTTATACTTGGATCTTGCTAAGAAAACTTACATGCACAATGTATATTCCACTATCGCATTCTACACCATTATTTCACCACATTAACCACGCATCACCCACACCTTCTGGATTCCCACTCCGAGAATACGAAGGTTCTCAAGTGGTGGTGTCGAAGGGTATTTGTTCGTGGAGAAGATTGTTTGTCATCTAAGAGACGGCGAGAGATTGGGTAGGCATTCTAAGCGACAGTGAAAGGATATTGTTCCAATGATTCTTCTTCTGGATTTCTCTCGTTCCCTTTTGTGTTCAATTACTAAAGCATGTTATAATTTGTTAGAAGATGCATAACTGTTCTATAAGTTTATGAATGCCTTTAATTCTATCACAATGGGGTTGGAAAGATCTTGCTTCCGCTGATGGGTTCTCTTGAATAAGAGTTCCTTCATTCTCAGGGTGCAATCAGATAAAGATGGCGCAAGAAGATATGCATAAAACCTCAGTATTCTTCAGTGGGGAACATTTTGTTAACATGTCATGTCTTTCAGTCTCAAACTGGGGCAACAACGTTACATATACCATACTGCTATGACTATAATCTTTCACGATATGAAGCATGTATTATAATAAATGTTGAGGTGCATGGAGACTAAAATTGGATAATTAAAATATATGGACTAAAATTGGACAAACTTCATAGTAGGTATGTATCAATAAGTATTTATAAGTAAAAAAAATTCCCAGCAACTAGCAACAAAATTATCAACAAAATCATTATCAATTGATAGACAGTGATAAAATACTAATAGATAATGATAGTTGTTTATCATTGTCTATCAGTGATAGACAATGATATATACCCCTAAACAACAACAAATGAAGAAATAATATCACAACAAAAAGTTACTATCACTGTCCATGATAAACAATGATAGAACACTATTACTCTCTAAAGGTGATAGATAATGATCGACTTCTATCACTGTCTACCGTTGATATACAATGATGGACTTCTATTGCTGTCTATCACTAATATACAATGATAGACTGCTAGCATTACCTTGATAGATCACTCTTTATCAACTTTTGTATATCAACAATAACATTATATAACAAGTATCTATCATCAGATGAATTATGATGCAACAAATGTAGTGGACAATTCAATTAGTAGTGAAGACAATAGTAGATATGAAATAATCTATCAACGATCACTGATAGACAAAGATAACTAAACCCTTAAACAAACACGACCAAATGTAGTCTAACAATGTAACATTTTGAAACTAAACCCAAAACTGATCTATCAGAGCAACAAAACTATCACTCAATAATATTTTTAAACTAAATAGAAAACTCATCTGTCACCAACAAAACTATATAAAAAAAAACACTATATATCAACAAAACTATAGAGAGTTTATAATCTATTACTATACAATCATTGATACACAGTGATAGTGGTCTATTTGATACACAGTGATAGAATACTATCACTCTCTATCAATCTTCTATAAGCAACTATATATCAGTAATTTGAAGGGATTAACTCCCAATGCGAAAGTGATTTATCGCTTTACCCCAATTTTGTTAAAGAAAAAGTACATAATAGAAACATAAAGTATTAGACTAAACATGCTTCATACAGTAATTAATTAGGGAAGATGAATTAAAATCTTTGTAAAACAAATTCTCAAATATATTTTCCCAATCTTCTAGATCCACTGCACGATCAAATCACGAGTAAGACATGACCATCGATCTTTTCTGCTATTATCTTTCGAACAAGGAAGCTTGTGTGAGCTTTAGGAAGTGTTTGTTTCACTGGTTAGACTTGGGATGGGTTAGGCATTATAACGACCCGACTTCCTAAGACTTATACTAGGTTGTTGCTACATGCAAGCATAAATCTTAAAACGAATCTCTCATAAATTTTAACTAAAATCAAAAGAATTTTATTAAATAAAATAGTTTTTTGTAAAATCTATATTACTAAAATTTTTTTATTGGGGTCCCCCTGAAATATAAGTTCAAAATAAATTTCATGAAGCTTTATAAATAAAAATTTTAAACAATCGAACTCTAATTTCAAACATCAAGACTAGAATTTAAAACATTAAAGTGTGAAAACACAAGCGGAAGCACCTCTTTGGTCTCAAAGGCATAGTCACAGATTCCTTTGATCATTCGCTCGTATATCCTTGTTCTTACCTGAAAACATAACATAAGAAAGGATGAGTATAAAACACTGAGTAAGTAACCCCACTACCGAGGTCACGATATGCATTTATGTCCAATAAATGTAATTTTCTAGTGAGACATGCAAAAACCTCTACTAATCCTCAGTGGCCATCTAGTAAATAGTTTAATCTGGCCTACTGTAGATGAGATGTACCCACAAACCTTTGGTGAAATCCCAAAGGAGATCACTAACCTTTGGTGAAATCCTGAAGGATATCACTAACCTCTGGTGAAATCTGGAAGGAGATCACTAACCTTTGGTGAATCCCGAAGGAAATACAAACTTTTGGTGAATCCCGAAGGAAATACAAACTTCTGGTGAATCCCGAAGGAAACAATAACTTTTGGTGAATCCTGAAGGAGACACTAACCTCTTGTGAATCCCGTAGGAAACACAAACCTCTGGTAAATCCCGAAGGAAACACAAACCTTTGGTAGGTACATGTTTACGGGTACAGAGTAACTATCACTAACATAAATATCATGCATAAGAAAATAGAGTCCCACTCATACATCATAATATAAAGCTCATTCATCCTCATAAATGTTAAAAAAGATGTAGATCATGCTCTTACATTCTTGTAAAATATTTTATAAAATAAGATCATGCTCATTCTTATCACATATATCAAACAGGACATTCGTATGTTCATATTTCCTCTACAATCAGGCATCATGATTCATACATTCTTAGAACCATAAAAATTATCCTTAATTTTATCTCCTGGCACAAAGGCGGTTTCAGTAGTAAGGTTACTTACCTCAAATTGAAATTCCAAAATTAATCAAAGAAATCAACCTCCAACAGAAACTTGTATTAATGTTTCAAATGCTTTGTTTGAAGGAACTCTTATCAAAGAGTACATTTGAGTGGAAGCAAGATCGTTCCAAACTCATTGTGACATAATTACCGCATTCAAAATCAAAAAGACTAGATATGCCTTAACAACAAATTACAGGCATGTTTTGAACTTTAAACAACTAACAGAATGAAATACATACTAGTTGAAGAACCGTTCTTCACAAAAATCTCGCTCTAGTCTAACGGACTGCACCTCTCGCTCTTGCTGAGATCGTCCAAGCAATCGTCCAACAAATCCACCCATGAATGGACTCCTCACGAACTTGGCAGCAAGAAAGACACCACCACTTGGAACCCTCGGTATTCTCGGAGTGAGAATCCAGGAGGTGTGGGCTCTGTTGGATTTGGTAGATGGAAGGAGGAAAAGACGATCGTTTACCACGACCAAGCAAGTGGGAGATATCAGGTGTTTATCATATAGACGATGCTTGATCATTTAGGTAAAGGTACATGATCGCCTAGCTAAAGGAGCGAGATCATATAGACGATTGTTTAGTAAACGCTCAGGCGCGCGATCGCATAGGAAAAAGGTAGACGATCGTTTAGTAAAACCTATGCGTTCGTTTAGTAAACCGCGTGCTTGTATACGATCGTTTAGAAACTTTGAGCTGTCGTTTATGCTCTTGGTTTGCTATGCAATAGACAGTATACACAATCGGTGAGTGAATTGTCTGATCCTTTGCAAAATGAAAAGAATTTTCATTTTATCCTTCAATTACGAAAACTGAATACAACCTCCCACTAACTCATTCAGTTACAGAGAAAAAGCCACCACAATTATCCCATAATTGTTAAATTAAAAAATAAATATAATCTTATTATATTTATAGCCTATGGTTTACTATTACATCATATGCAACATATGAACCATAGTCATTTTCTCCTCCACTAGATATAAATCATATTTATATTATTTTCCTCCAATTAATGTATTTCATACATTATGTCCACTATATCATATACAGTTGACCAGTTCATTCATATCATATATAATAGAACTCCCTCTTGTCAATTTTAACATTTCAAACTGACCGAAAACCTTATTCTCAACTTGAATCCATTGAGCTGTCAAGGGGGCCTTATGAACCTATGGCTCGAAGGTCCAACGTACATGAATAGCTAACTAAACTCATTAGCCACGAGATCCACCATCTGTTAACTGCTAAGCATTCCACTAAAGACCGACAACTACACTCTTCTCATCATGGATATATTTCTGTGTCCATCGGATATAACCAATCAACAATACGATAACATTTCACAAATGCTCGTAAATACAACTGGGCTAATTTACTGTTTTGCCACTGTAGTTACATCTAACTTCTGAAGTACCACTGATCCCTCTAATGAACAATATAATATAGTCCTACTATGTGTGGACACCTCTCGGTCCATGAGAAAGTGTGTGTGAAGGAACTCTAATATAAGAGTACCTCTGAGCGGAAGCAGATCTTTCCAAAAACATTGTGATAGAATTTCCACAATTACATTCAAACAAACAGATATGCATCAAACTACTAAATTACCAGCATGCTTAGAGATAAATAAACACGAGAACAAGGAAACTAATCAGTTGAAGACTTTCTTCTCGGCAAAGCTCGTTCTCTCTAAGTGAATAGAGTCCTCGCGCTCTCCTTAGAATAACAAGCTTTCGTTCAGCAACATTCGATCGTCTACTACGAACAGGCTCCACACGAACAGACAAATAATAGGGATGACACCACCACTTGGAACCCTAAGTATTCTCGGAGTGAGAATCCAAAGAGTGGTCTGTTCGGATTTGGTAAAGGTGAGGAGGAAAAGAGATCGTATACAATGATCAAGCAAGTGGGAGAAGGAAGCATCTATCGTATAGACAGGATGCTTGATCGTTTAGGTGAGGTACACGATCGTTAGGAAAAGGTAAGCGATCGTCTATATGATTGTTTAGTAAAAGCTCGATGCTAAGCCATCGTTTAGGAAAAGGTAAGCGATCGTCTAGTAGATGCGCACGTGAGTGTAAGTGATCGGATAGTAAATATAAGCTATCATATAGGCTTTGATTTACTAAGCGATAGAAAGCAAAACACACCATGAGCAATTAATCGTGTTCTTTGCATAATGAAAACAATTTTCATTTTATTCTTCAGTTATTGAAAACCGAATGGAACTTCCCACTAACGTATAGTTACAGAGAAAACGGTGGCCAATTATCCCATAACTGTCCAATTAATAAATAATAAATATAATCATATTATATTCATTAACCTATAGTCTAATATCATATATCAATCATAGTGTTTTCTCCTCCACTAGATATAAATCTAATTTATATCCAATTTCCTCCAAATTAATGTATCTCATACATAAAGTCAATTATATCATATATAATTAATTAGTTCAATTATATCATTTATAATCGAACTCCCTCTTGTCAATTTGAACATATCAAACTGACCCAAAAACTGATTCTCAACTTGAATCCAAGCTACCAAGCGGACCTTATAGACCTATAGCTCGAAGCTTCAACGGTACGTGAATAGCTGATAAACTCTTTAGTCACGAGATCCACCATCCGTTAACTGCCAGGCATTCCACTAAAGACCGACAGCTGAACTCTTCTTACCACAGATATATTTATGTGTCCATTGGATATAACCAATCATCAGTATGATAACCCTTCACAAATGCTCGTAAGTATAACTGGACAAATTTACCGTTTTGCTCCTGTAGTTACGTCTAACTCCTTAAGTACCACTGATCCCTCTAATGAGCAATATAACATAGTCCTATTATGTGTGGACACCTCTCGGGCCATGAGAAGGTGTGTGGTGAAGGAACACTTATACAAGAGTACCTCTGAGCGAAAGCGGATCTATCCAAAAGCATTGTGACAGAATTATCACATCTACATTCGCACATACAGATGTGCATCATAATACTAAATTACTGACGTGCTTAGAGATAAATAAACAGGAGAATAAGTAAACTTACCAGTTGAAGACTCTCTTTGCAGCAAATCTTGCTTTCGCTGGAACGACAAGCTATCGTTCAGCAACACCCAATCGTCTACCACGCACAGTCTCCGCACGAACAGATGAAGAAAAGATACGACACCACCACTTGGAACCCTCAATATTCTTAGAGCGAGAATCCAAAGAGTGGGCTCTATTCGGATTTGGTAGAGAAGAGGAGGAAAAGAGATCGTATACAACGATCAAGCAAGTGGTAGAAAAACTCATCTTTCGTATAGACAACATGCTTGATCGTTTAGGTGAAGTATACGATCATGTAGGAAAAGCGAAGCGATCGTCTATACGATCGTTTAGTAAAGCTTGGGCACTAAACGATCGTTTAGTAAAAGATAAGCGATCATTTAGTAAGTAACGTGCACGAGTGTAAGCGATTGTTCAGTAAGCAGCATTATCGTAAAGGCTTTGATTTACTAAGCGATGACTCTCTAGAATCATAAAACGATTCTTCATCTTACACATCAATTATGAAAATAGAAGAGACACGGACCAATTATCCCATAACTATCCGATTAATAAATAATAAATATAATCATATTATATTCATAATCTATGGTTTAATATCATATATTAACTATAGTCTTTTTCCTCCACTAGATATAATTCATATTCATATCCAATTTCCTTCAAATTAATATATCTCATATATAAATTCAATCATATCATATATAATGAACTAGTTCAATTATATCATATATAATCGAACTCCCTCTTGTCAATTTGAACATTTCAAATTGACCCAAAAATATATTCTCAACTTGAATCCAAGCTACCAATGGGACTTTATGAACCTATGGCTTGAAGCTCTAACGGTAAGTGAATAACTGACTAAACTCTTTAGCAATGATATCCACCATCTGTTAACTACCAGGCATTTCACTAAAGACCAAAAATTGAACTCTTCTTACCACAGATATATTTCTATGTCCATTGGATATAACCAATCATCAGTACGATGACCGTTCACAGATGCTCGTAAGTACAGTTGGGCCAATTTACTGGTTTTCCCCTATAGTTATATCTTACTCCTTAAGTACCACTGATCCCTTTAATGAACAATACAACATAGTCCTACTATGTGTGAACACCTCTCAGGCCATGAGAAGGTGTGTGGCACCACATCATTCAAGCCCCGAGATCAACCCTTATGGGAGCAATCTATCTATTTACAACAACTTCGGGGAAGGAGTGAACTTTATCTTGTGTAGCTGAGTTCCTAACTCCTAAATCAGACGAATCCCCAAAGTGGTAGGTTTGAGTTGGCGCTCTGGCCACTCGCACCCAAGCAAATCAAAGGACCGCCCTCAATGGCAGGAGTTCCCAACTCACTCATGATAACTTGTAGAAATACAAGTTATTTATGCCCCCTTATCTTGATATTGCGGCCAAAAGTTAGTGAATATGCGCCGATTGTATGAAAATTAGCCTAGAATTACAATAATTATAAATGATCGCAATTACACCCATTAACACCATAAAGATGGAAGACAAGCCGAATTTTACTCTGTTTTGTAGGAAATCAAGTCACCGCTTGCGCTCAAGGCTCACGAGAACTGATTAATGTATCTCTGTCACATTGCGCCTGTCAATCAACAATGAAGAGACGATTACCGCAATGACGGCGCAATGCGACAGTCAATCTAGAGCTGTATTTCAATCGCATGTGGTAATAAAAATAACACTGCATGCAAATTCACGATCAAAAGATGCAGCTGAGCAACGCAAAAGCAGAGGATTGAGACACGTGTACAACTAACGGTTGTGCAAAATTGACAATCTGATTACATAATAGAAGGAATAATTATTCCTCCATCTTGGGAATTACCATAACAATTTGTGGGGACCACAAGGCCAGAGTCAAAGACCTGCACCTATAAATACCCCATAGATTTCAGAGAAAAGACATGCTACTTGATTCGAGGCTAATTGCTGCAAAAGTGTTAAGAGAAAAGGTTAAGTTGAGTGTTTAAGTGAAGAAATCCGGGAAGAAGACGAGACAAGGCCGAGAGGTGAGTCTCAGATCTAATCTGCCAAACACTCGATCAAAAGCTCTGCGCATAGATCTCTACTACCGGTGGAGCAAGCCTGAGAGGGAAGCTCTCCCTACCATCAGATCCATCCTATCCGGCAAGCAGATCTCCATCGAATCAGTGCTAAGATTTTGACGCTTGTTTGTATTTGTTCTATCTCTTTCATCGTTGTATTTCACTTTTTCTTTATCTCTTCATTCACACACCATGTATCAAACGCTTAATAGACATATTAAATGTTTTGATAGCTTTCATATTCCATTCTCTGTTTATTTCCATTCACTCGTTAATCACTTTCTTCATGATGTTTTCTTAATTCCCTGATAGTTAATATGAATTAAACAAGTACTTAATCTGTGTTAAAGATATAAAATGCGTTTAGCCAAGGCATGCTAGACGACATCTTCACCTGTGAGAGCAGAAGTGAAGATGTCATTCTGATCTATCGAAAGAAGGTTAGAAGAATGCATTAACTAAAGCAAGTAGTACTTCCAGACATGGAAGCAACCTTGCGTTCATTACGTTAGTCTCTGTTTCACCACAAACATGTGGGAGTGCGGCCGATCACTGAAAAGTGTATGCCAAGAGAAGAGCGAAATAGTATTTATAGCTTCAACGCAATTGAGAACTTGCGATGTTTATATTATTTATCTTTCTCTTTCTATTATGTTCATAAGACTTGCCGCCGCATTCCATGTTCTTTGCATAACCTTCATAGTCAGCCTTGACCCTAGCATCTTGTACATGAAGCATGTATCTTGTATCATCTAGCTTAGGTTTACTTTATTTTTATTTTATTATCGCATTCTTACGGCTTTACTTTATTTTACCGCAATTTTAATACTTATACAAACACATTTTTAAAGATTGAAAAACCTGATCGCATATATCTTGAACATACCACAATAACCTAAAATAGTCCTTGTTTTCGACCTCGAATCACACCGAGAAACTTATGATGGAATTACACTTGGTTCCATCATAAGGAAACACGTGACAACGCATGGCATACTACGTGAACATCCATAATTAACGCATATCTAGAAGTAGTATCGTATCACTTCGAGCATAGAACATCACACATCTTAGCATTACAATAAGTTTATGGCGCCATTGCCGGGGAACTGGATATGGGGACATGGACTTGTCTCTTGTGCATCATTGTATATCTCAATTTATTGTCAACAACTCAGGATTGAGGTCATGTTACCTATGGTCATCCTAGTGAAGTGAAGTCACTGTTATGAACGGGGATATATGACGAGATGTTAACACTTGTCAGGTTTTATACAAACTCTTTGTATAGGACGCCCCCGGATGTTTTCTAAACGAATGATCAGGATCAGACCATTTGTGACAAGTCACAACACTTGTAACTATTCTACAAAGCGAGCCACATCCATAGCGTTACCAGGGTAAGGTTTCCCTCCTATATCCATATACTACAGACCATTTTGGTTATCACTTAAGACATGATCCATTGTATGCCACCATATACATGCTTAAGTTATATAAGGACAACCAGGGATTTTAAGTTTATTGGTTTGTGGTAAAGCAAATAAAACATCCAAATGTGCAAAGTCAATAAGTGAAGTAAATATCATATATTTTATATCACAAGCGTTCGTACAAATTGTTTACAAACTACAGGACACGAGACTTTAGAGCATCAACCCCAATAGTGTGGCACCACATCGTTCAAGCCTCGGAATCAGCCCTTAAGGGAGCAATCTATCTACTTACCCTTGCATCGGGGAAGGAGTGAATTTCTTATTATGTAGCTGTGTTCCCAACTCCCAAATTAGACGAATCCCCAAAGTAGTAGGTTTGAGTTAGGATCTGGCCACTCGCACCCAAGCAAATCAAAGGACCACCCTCAAAGCCAGAAGTTCCCAACTCACCAGGATTGAGGTCATGTTACCTATGGTCATCCTAGTGAAGTGAAGTCTCTATCATGAACGGCATTATGTAATGAGACTATAACACTTCGCGGTCCGGTCTTATACAAACTTCTTTGTATAGGATGCTTCCACTTGCATGTCTCCACATGAATGGTCAGGATCAAACCATCTGTAGCAAATCATAACACTTGTAACCATTCTACAAAGTGGGCCGCATCCATAGCTTACCAGGATCAGGTTTCCCTCATATTTCCATATACTACAGACCATTTTGGTTATCACTTAAGGCATGATCCACCTGTATATCTCCACATACATGCTTAAGTTATAAATGACAACCAGGGATCTTATTTTTTTGGTTTGTGTTAAAGTAATTAAAACATCCAATGTTCCATAGAAAAAAGTGAAGAAAATATCATATATTATTACATCACAAGTTTTTGTTCAAAACTGTGTTTACAAACTACAAGACCCAATGAGAGTTTAGGACATCATCCCCAACAATCTCCCATTTGTCCTTAAGTGATTAGGGTGTACAAACAACAAGTACAAAACAATAAACTAGGGCATTAAGGCCCAGTACAAAAATATCTCCCCACTTGCCCTAATCCAGCCGCGAGCAGTCCTGTAGACCCATGCTCTGAAGGTGACCCTAAGAAACTGTAGTCGTGAGAGCCTTTGTAAACGAGTCAGCAACGTCTGCTCGATGCACTATCTCTCGGATGAGATGATATTTCTGCTCTATAAGTTTGTCGCGCTTGTGACTCCTGGGCTCCCTGGACTTCGCCACAGCACCACTATTGACACAATAGAGGGTGATGGGCCTAGACATGTTTGGAACAACTTTCAGATCAGTCAATAACTTTCTGAGCCAAACGGCCTCCTTAGCAGCTTCACAAGTTGCTATGTACTCGGCCTCCATCATGGAGTTGGCGATGCACCCCTACTTTGTGCTTCGTCACACTACTGCTCCTCGGTTAAGAGTAAAAACTGACCCTGAAGTGGACTTTCTAGAGTCTTTATCAGTCTAAAAGTCAGAATCTATGTATCCAGTAAAGATCAAATCCCTAGTTCTGTACACGAGCATGTAGTCCCTCGTTCTCCGAAGATAGTTGAGGATGTTCTTGACTACGGTCCAGTGACCCTAACCTGAGTTAGACTGATACCTACTGACTATTCCCACAACATAGTAGATGTCTGGTCTAGTACAGAGCATCACATACATCAAACTGCCAACGACAGATGCATATGGGACCCATCTCATCTTCTCAACCTCTTGAGGCGTCTTATAACACATTTCCTTAGACAAAGTAACTCCATGCCTGAATGGCAGTAGGCCCCTTTTGGAGTTTTGTATCGAGTACTTGAGCAACATCTTGTCAATGTACAATGCCTGAGACAGTGCTAGCACTTTGTTCTTACGATCTCAAAAGATCTGTATCCCAAGAACAAATCGAGCCTTTCATTTGGAATTGGGTTGCTAGCGAGTTCTTAACTGCAGTCAGTAGTCCTACATCATTCCCAATGAGTAGAATATCATCTACATACAACACTAGGAAAACTATTGAACTGTTGATGATTTTCTTGTAGACACAAGGATCATGAACATTTTAGTCAAAGCCATACGATTTGATCGCAGTATCAAACCGAATATTCCAAGATCAAGACGCCTGTTTCAGCCCAGAAATGGACCAATTCAGTTTGCAAACTTTTTACTCTTGACATTGGGCTATGAATCCCTTGGGTTGCACCATATAAATGGTATCCTCAAGATTTCCATTCAGAAAGGCAGTCTTGACTTCCATTTGCCAAATCTAATAATCATAATAAGCGGCAATGGACAGGAGGATGCGGATCGACTTCAACATGGCAATAGGCGAGAAAGTATCCTCATAGTCGACTCCCTCCACCTGGTATAACCCTTTGCTATAAGTCATGCCTTGAAGGTTTCCACCTTCCCATCGGCACCTCGTTTCCTCTTGTAGATTCATTTGCAACCTATAGGTCTGACCCCATCAGACTGATCTACAAGATCCCACTCTGAGTTGAAGTACATCACCTCCATCTCAAGATCCATGGCTTTGACCTATTCATCCCGGTCAACATCATCTATTGCCTTTTGATAAGACAACGAATTCTTAACGTCGCCATCGACTATCATAGTCAGGATTTTCGTGAAACCTATAAAGCGAACAAGTAGGTTTGCAACACTCCCACTGCATCGAGGTTTCCTCAAAGCTTGAGGTCGAACCAACCTACCAGATGAACTATCATCAACAACTCTTGCTGATGAAGCAGGCCCTTCAACAACTCTTGTTGAAGTTTCAGTAGTTTCGTTGGAAAGCTCACGTAACACGATCTTAATACATGGACTGTGCTCTCTAATATGATCCTCCTCTAGGAAGGTAGTATTCATGGAAACAAACACTCTATTTTTCATCAGATCATAAAAGTAACCCCCTCATGTACCTTTGGGGTAGCCTACAAAGAGGCACAGCCTCGACCGTAGTTCCAATTTCTTTGGATTAGCCTTAAGCACATGTGCTGGGCAACCTCATATGCAAAAGTGGCATTGTTTGCTATCTCTATAATTGCATGATTTATCTTCTATGTCTTAATCGCACTAATAGATGATAAATGATATGCGATGTTACAGAGTTTGTTGTAGAATACCAATTGATCCGTTCAGATACTGTTATGTGCGTCACAAGTTTTCCCGCAATGAAGCCAAGTATAATTCCACCACGAGTTTCTCAAAATGATCTAAGGTCGAACGCAGGGATTTGCAGTGTTTGTACGACAATGAGGTGATATGTGTGATCGTAAATAAAGTATGATCGTGAAGTTCTAGAGAGTAAAATGTGATGGTAAATGAAAAAATAGTTAACAAATAAAGTGGAAATTGTGCAAGGTGTGTGTGAGCGAATGTGATGGAAAGTCTTGTGCATAGAAATGTAGGGTGAAATGGGTTAGGGGAAAATATTATCGCAAGTTTGTCAATCCTGTTAAGGATGCAACTAAGGTTTCGTCTTCCCTTGGCTTACACCTCTTTGTGATCGCTTGTGTCACCATATTTCTATGATAATTAGGGACGATTGTTTCCAAATGCAAGATTGCTTCCATCTCTAGAAATACTTCTTGCTTTAGTTTACGTATTCTATCAGCCTTCTTTGGAGAGGTGGATTAACATCTTCACTTCTGCTCTCGCAAGTGAAGATGCCATTGAGCATACGTTAAATAAACTTTGCTAACATCTTCAACATGGATTGACTCACTCGCTCAATCCTTCCCCCACACATTAGAAGTTTAGTGACTCATGGTGAAAGAAATGAAATATGGATGCACAATGGTGAACAGAGAGATGAAGATGAACATGGTAGGTTTGTTAATTGGTAAAACATTTGTTACAGAGATATGAATGATAGACAGAAAATGAACAACAAATGATGAACAGAAAGTAAGAACAGTCGAGAGTTGTGTGTCAATGTCCTGGCACGGATCCCGATCAGAGCTGCTTGCTTGCAGGCGTGTTGGATGAGTGGAGGAATGAGGTGGAAAACTTCCTTCTAAGGAGAGTTCTTGGGAGAAGAGTGTTCCTTGCACAAAACTTCTTTTTGTTATTCTCCGTCGTCTCCATCGTCTCTCTTCAGCTTGTGCTGAGTGTTACTATTTATAGATTTTAGCGCCTCTTGCTTCAGTGGTCCCACTCTGAAAAAAGTTAGTTTTTCTTGTTATGGCTAGTGGGAATGTCCGCTCTGATCCACATTCCATTTGTCAGGCCGTACGTCAGAAAAAGCTGTATGATTTCAGGAATCCCCGAGAATGCGTTGATCTTATTGTCCATGAGCAATTGCTGCATGCGGTGATACCTGCTACTTGCAAAACAAAGGTTTGGATATCCAATAGTGGAAAATTAAGTTATTGATTTTTGGATTTAATTCTTGATCAGATTGGCTAATTGAATCAAGTTTTGGAATTCGTCTTGGACCAAGCCACAACTTTAGGTTGGTTAAGTGTGCTAAAGAAGTTCTAAGGAGATTTTGTTTTGCGTTTTCGTCTACCTCCTATCTTCCTCAATCCAATATCATACAGAACCCATAAATCCTGAATTCTCACACTGAGAATACCAAGGTAACCATGTATTTAAGGTGTTCTAAATCTGTTCATGGATTGAGTTGGACTCGATTGGATTCGAGGTGGATTCAGTTGTTCGTGTTGTTGGTTGTTCCGTTCGTTGCGTTCGAGTGCATCGTTTGGATGTAGAGGAAATCGATCGAGGGATACTAGAAGAATAGTTCTTCAAAGGTACACATACTTTATCCTTTGTATTTTCTTATAGCATACGATTAATTTCTGTTATCCTTTCTGGAAGTACTGACTACCTGTTCTAAGATGGTCTTAATTTCTTGGTTGGAGATTTCTACTTGCTTGTTAGTTTGTGGGTGATAAATAGTTGCGACTCTGTGGCTGATATTGAATTTAATTAACAGGTTGGTGATGATGCGGTTGATGAAATGTGTGCCTTCATCGCTGATTAGTGCAGAGGGCATTCCATATCTTGTGAAGATGTTTTTCTTAAGAAATTTTGCCACCGCGGTTGCATCATTTCTAGCACATGCGATGACCTCAACCTATTTTGAAACGTAATCAACCGCAACTAGAATGTAGTGTGGCCCTCTGAAGACAAAAACGGGCCCATGAAGTTTATTCCCCATACGTCAAAAAGCTCAATCTCTAAGATGGCAGTTAAAGGCATTTCGTCTCGTCTGGACATGTTCCCAGTGCGCTGATACTTATCGCATTGCACAACATAAGCATGGGCATCTTTAAACATCGTTGGCCAAACGTAGCAACTCTACACAATTTTTGCAACAATCCACTTGTTAGGATTGTATCAACAATAGCAGAAGCACAAGGATCATTTAAGCATTCAAATTCACTAATTTTGACAAAATATAAAGCATGCTTTTGCAGAAAAAATGTGTTTCAAGACATACCTCTTGTAGAACTTCTTCAAAGCTCCTTCACCAGCTGCTATCTTCTCCAAATCTTATTATAGACCACCTCAAGATCTTCTCCACTATTCTCTTGGTTCTCTAGATTGAGTTGTGGGAATCAAAACAAGCTTGAATCAAGGGTAAAAGGAGAAAAGCTCACTGTACAAAAACAATTGAAGAACTCTTTCTTCAAACAAGTTTTTCTCTTAAAATCCCTATGGATTGCATGCCCGATTTTAACTTCAATCTCTTCATTATATTGCAGATCAACATACAAAGAGAAGAGTTGCATGAGTTGCAGCTCATGCTTAGAGAAGACAAGGCAAATATATTGCCATTTGAGTCAGCTACTTGGTGATAGAAAAATATTTTCTTCCATTTAACTGTTTCTGTTTGTTTTTTCTTTTTCAATTTTATCTCAAAAAATCAAAATTTGATTTTATAAAATCTATTTTGATTTTAAAAAAGAAAAATTAATTAAATTCATAAATTAATTATTAAATAAAACTTAATTAATTTAATATCAAATATTAAATTAATTTTAACACATATCCATCTTTATATATTTAAATCATATTTAAATATATAAAATCTCCTATTCCATTTAATTCTAAAATTAAACATGTAATTATATCTCATATAATTACTAATTTCCTCAATTCTAATTTGAACGTTTCAAATTAACTTATCACGCTATTCTAGAGCTAGTCCATTACGAGCTAGTAGGGGGATCTTGCGGACTTACAGATCATGGGCTCCAACGATCGAGATTAATTGGCTAATCTCATTAGACTAAATTAATCCCCATTCGTCAACTAATGAGTCATTTGACTAAAGCCCATAGTTGCACTCCCCTCACTGTAGATATATTATGTCCACATGATTTAACAATAATCAGCAAGTCGACCATTCACAGATTGTTTGTAATAACGGCCGGGTCAAATATTTGTTTTACCCCCCGAGATTACGTCTTATTCCTCAAGTCTCTACTGATCCTCTAATGAATAACTGGTTTGTGATCCAATCACTAAACCAAACTCTCTTAGCCCAATGAGAGGGTGGGGCCCCTTGTTCAAGACCTGGATTCAGTACTTGAGAGAACAACCTTTCTTCTATCTCTAAATCGGGTAGGCATGAATTCCATCTTGCAAGGCTATGTTCCTAGCTTTTCATTCGATCTTATCCTCAAAATGGTAAGCTTATTCAGCAGTGCTGTTGAACTACTCTCATCATTTGCAGATCAAAGGATAATCCTGAATAAATAGAAGTTCATAACTAGCTCAGGATTAAGATCGAGTTAACCTAGGTCATCTAGGTGAAATAGTCAATCTTAAATAGTAAACAACGTTATAAAGTAAGAGTGACTTATTTCTTTGTCATAATCGTATGCAAAATCATTACATAGGTCGCCCCCACTCCTCTTGCCATAATATGTACGAATTAGAATCACATCGTATGTTGCACTTTACAACTTTTTGTAACAACTACAAAGTAGGCCACATCCAATGGTGTTACCAGAATAAGGTATCCAACCTTATTTATGTATCATAGATCATTTTGACTATTTACTCGAACCTGATTCACTCTTTTGTCTCCACATAAAGTTCAAGTACTCATACAACAGTCATGGGTCTTAGTTTATTGGATTTACAATTTATGAGATCAAGAACAAGTATATTGATAATAGAAAATGTTTGTTATTTTACAAACTACGAGTTTTTAGGACATAAAACCCAACAATACTCCCACTTCGACTAAACTCCAGTGGATCAATATATACAATGTTGAGTTTACATGGAGAGAATAAAATGTACAAATACAATAAACTAGGGCATCACAATACCCATCAATTCTCCCACTTGCCCTAGTGATAGAAAACTCGTAGACCTAGTCCTACTAGGTGACCCTCGAACACTTTAGCCGAGAGGGCCTTCGTAAAAGGATCAGCTATGTTTCTTTTGCTGATTCACTTGCAGCAACATACTCAGCTCCCATTGTGAAGTCCGCAATACAACTCTGCTTGATGCTCCTTTACACAACTGCTCCTCCGCTAAGAGTAAATACTGACCCCGAAGTTGATTTCCTAGAATCAATATCGGTCTGAAAGTCAGAATCAATGTATCCAGTAAGGATCAGATCCTTAGGACCACACAGGAGCATATAAGCTCTCGTTCTTCGAAGATACTTAAGAATATTTTTAACAGCAGTCCAATGGTTATGACTAGGATTGGACTGAAATCTGCTGACAATTCATACGACATAACATATGTCAGGACGAGTACACAACATTGCATACATCAAACTGCCAATTGCAGATGCATATGGAATTTGATTCATCTCCTCAACTTCTTGAGGTGTCTTAGGATTCTACTCCTTAGACAAGTGAATTCCATGCCTGAAAGGTAAAGACTTTCTTGGAATTTTGCATTTTATACCTAGAAAACATTTTGTCTATATAAGATGCTTGAGATAATGCCAATGTTCTGTTCTTGCGATACCAAACTATTTGGATTCCAAGAACATACTGTGCTTCTTCTAAATCTTTCATTTGGAATTGTGAAGCCAGCCATCTCCTAATGTTAGCTAGATATTCTACCTCATTCCCAATGAGTAGAATATCATCAACATACAACACCAGAAAAGCGACAGTTTTGTTGACGGTCTTCTTGTATACACAGGGTTTGTCAAAAAAAAATTCAGCTATAAGATTTGATCACAGCATCAAATCTCATATTCCAGAATCTAGAAGCTTGTTTTAATCCATAAATGGATCGATTAAGCTTGCAAACTTTTTGCTCTTGACCCTACTGTATAAAGCTTCTAGTTAAGACATGTATATATTCTCTTCAAGATACAGAAAAGCTATCTTGACATCCATTTGTCATATTTCATAATCATAAAATGTGGCTATGGACAAGAGTATTCTAATTGACTTTATCATGGCAACTGGAGAGAAGGTTTCTTCAAAATCTAACCCCTCTCTTTGGGTAAACTCTTTTTCCACAAGTCTAGCTTTGTAGGTCTTGTAAGACCCTAACACTAAATCTAAAGTGGAAAGGTTATTTAGAGAAGAAAAATCCTAAGTAAGGATATTAGGGCAAAGGGTGAAAAACATTAATACTAAATTCTCCAAAAGGTGACCAAAAGTCCAACGCATATGGAGAGCTTAAACATGTTGAACGCAAGAATGCATGGAAGATGGAAGCAAGAAGACTTTAGAAATGGCCAAGGGCTTGCATACAACTAACGCAAAGGCAGGCACAAGACATGCAGACACGGGCAGGAGGCATGCGTCGAGTGGGCATGCCAGGCGCATAGGCCATGCGTCGAGGCCAAGCGCGCAGCCCATGCATCGATCAGGTATGCTGAGCGCCCTGCCTATGCGTCGAGCGAGCAAGCTGGATGTCCCTCCTATGCGTCGAGCGCTGCCGAGTCTACCGAGCAGCCATGCGTCGATGCACTATTCCAAGCGCATGCCTATGCGACAAGACACGCCCACGCGGCCAAACACGCCTATGCGATCGAGAACGCCTATGCGGCCAGCGCACATATGGGGCCAAGCAAGAAAGTGCCTAGGAAGCACGCCCATGCGTTTATGGTTAGCGCCATGCATCCATGCAAAGCAGGCTGAGCAAGCATACCTAGAAAGCCATGCATCGAATGTGAGCGGCCACCCTATGCGTTGGTGATGGCTGACTCATGCGATGGCTAAGTGGGATTTTAATGAAGATAAGTTGGCTTGCTATGCGTTATGGACAAAGAGTAAGGCTAATTGATGGAAAGGAACTCCAAGGGAAGATGCCAATAGTTATATGATCATAAGTCTTAACAATTTAAATAGAGGAATATGTCTAAGTATTTAAGTGATTTAGGTGGCAAAAGAAGGTTCACACAAAGCTCTAGCAGGAGGTGGACAAAAGAGATTACATGCAATGGAGGTCTTATCACCCTAAGCAAGAAGTGGGTGAAGGAGATTACATGCAAAAAGGAAATTTTTGCTGGCAAGTTGAGGTGAGAACAACTCAAGGCTATGCTGGAGTAGGTTAAGTGTTGGCAGCTCTAAAGTGGGACAAATAGGAGTTGAGTTGTCACAAGGGGGTGAGTTTAGGATGGCTATAAATAGAAGGGTTAGGCCAGAGGGATTTATTCATACCATCACTAAAATCTTTATGTTGAGAGCATATTTAGAGTGTTACGCTTAAGTAATTAGGTTGCCAAGTTAATTGGAGTTCAAAAGAGCAAAGGTTGCATTGATGAAGCATTGAGCCAGCCCGGACGCACAGCTATGCATCACACCCAGTGTAGTTGCCCACCGTGCGACGCATCACGTCCAGCGCAGCTACCCACCGTGCGACGCATCACACCCAGCGCAGCAGCCCACCGTGCAACGCACGCCCAACGCGTCAGCCCCCTGTGCGGCACAGCACACCCACCCTTCCATGGCCAAACACCCAGCTGCCTACCACAGTCTAAATAACCTCTAAAGGGGCTAATTTTAGGATTTTGGCTAAATTGAAGTAGGGAAGGTGTTCTCAAGGTGATTTTAGTAGAAAAACTTGCCTACGGTGAGTGGTTATTTAGTTTTATACATTGATATGTGAATATATGCATATGTAAGTGCAAAATGCATGTTGATTTTATGCTACTTACCATGATATTGTCTGTGAAATTTCTATAGAAACTGAGATTATACCCAAAATACATAAGTTAACATGCTTAAAAGGGTACTTGGTGGGAAAATATAGTCAGCTTCGGTCGGTGGGAAATAATAGTCAGTGACGACCGACGGGAAATATAGTTAAGATACTTAAGCATGACTAGCGGGAAAGAATTGTCGATGTGCACATTGGCGGGAAAAGCGGGTTATAGGAAAGTTTCCATAAAAGTTGTTGTGATATGCATGATGTGAACGTGCCAAGTATAGCATGGGACTGGAGAATAATGATTGAATGAAACTATACATGATCATGCATAGATTAAACTGAAATTGTGATTATGTGATTGACTTCCCAAAAATATGTTTTGTAAAGTGATTGTTATTTTAAAAGGCACCACTCATTGGGCTTATTAGCTCACACTCTCCATAAATGTTTTTTTTCTCTATCCCCCCCCCCCCCTCCCACAGGTAGCAAAGCGGAAGCGTTCAGTGAAGGAGTCTACAAACCAACCAAAACACAGGACTTGGTAAATCTCGGCACGGCTCGATCATGTATACAAGAATATGAAATTAAACTATAATATGAAAGTTAGATAGATTATTTGTAAACATGTTTAAGATCTTTAATAGATACAGGGGGAAATGTTAAATTAAAATGTTGTTTTAGAAATGCTACTGGTGTATCTTCATGCTCTCTTTACCAAGTCTTGGGCTAAGGCTAGGGAGGGGTGGAGACAGTTTGTACTTACCAGCTTAGTCTCATTTTCTCTTGTAGATCCACTTACAATCGATGGGTTTTACCCCTTCCGATTGATCTACAAGATCCCAGACATAATTGAAATACATAGATTCTATTACAAGGTCCATGGCTTTAAACTATGGGTCTTTGTCCACATCGTTCATTGCTTGATTAAAAGACACTGGATCCTCTAAACCATCATCTGGTACAATGACTTGAGTTCCAGTTAAACCCATGTACCAGTCAGGATGTTGCACAACCCTCCCACTACGACAAGGCATTCTCAACTCTTGAGAAGGATGTGAAGTATCAGTTTCATCAATAACTTCTGTTAACGGACCTGCTCTATCAACAACTCTTATTGATACATTTGTTATTTATCTGGACATTTCTTCTATCACTAGCTTACTGCGAGGTTGATGGTTCTTTATATAATCTTCCTCCAGGAAGGTTGCATTTGTCAATACAAACACTTTATCTTGTTGAGGATTATAACAGAGACCACCTCTTGTTTCCTTTGGGTATCCTACAAATAGGCACACTTTTGAACGGTGTTCTAACTTTTACGATTTTGCACCAACACATGTGCTGGACAACCCCAAATTCTGAAGTGATATAAATTTCCTTTACATCCTCTCCAGAGCTCATAAGGTGTTCCAGAAACACTTTTCGAGGGAACCATATTCAAAATATACACTGCAATCTCAACTGCGTGTCCCAAAAAAAATTTGGTAATTGAGCGTAACTCATCATGGAACGAACCATGTCCAACAAGGTTATGTTTCTCCTCTCTGCCACACCATTCTGTTGGGATGTGCCAGGGGCTATGAGTTGAGACTGAATTCCATGTTTTATCAAATAGTTATGGAATTCTGTGTCTATATACTTACCACCTCGATCCAATCGAAGCGTTTTCATCTTTTTACCTAATTGGTTTTCAACCTCAGCCTTATACTCTTTGAACTTTTCAAAAGTTTTAGACTTTTGGTGCATTAGGTAAACATGCCCATACCTGAAATAATCATCTATAAAGCTGATGAAATATTCAAACCCTCCTCTTGCTCTAACATTTAGAGGCCCACAAAGGTCTGAGTGAATCAGCTCTAAGAGTTCTTTGGCTCTAAAACCTTTTCCAAAAAAAGATTTTTTTTTGTCATTTTACCCTCAAGACAGGACTCACATGGTGGTAATGAACTGTCTTCCAACTTGTTTAA
This sequence comes from Benincasa hispida, assembly GCF_009727055.1. NCBI lineage: Eukaryota > Viridiplantae > Streptophyta > Magnoliopsida > Cucurbitales > Cucurbitaceae > Benincasa > Benincasa hispida. Next base: position 60,632,365 of record NC_052357.1, read on the forward strand.
AAGACTGTTCTTAACCAATCTCTCAATCCTGTTGAGATTTATGTGACCCAGTCTTAAGTGCCAAAGATAGGCATTTGAAGAAATCTTCCTCTTCTTATGAGTCCCAGAAGTTTTAAACATCTCTATGTTCAAAACAGTTTCGACCTCCATTGGTTTTAACATGTACAAGTTATTTTATAATTTTGCAGAGCAAGACTTTTTATTTCCCATATTGATGAACACTTCACCATTTTCGAAATAAACTTTCTAATTTTGTTCTTGCAAACAAGAGTCAGATATTAGATTCCTTTTCACAGAAGGAATATAATATATATTTTTCAAATAAATGTACTTATCTTCTATAAATAACTTCATATCTCCCACTCTTTGGTTGAAACAATCTCCCCGGTCCTTACCTTCAAGACTATTTCACCTTCTGTCAGCTGTCTCCAGGAACTTGTTTCCTATGAGATAGTACATACATGATTAATGACACCTGAATCAATTATCCAGATTTTATCGTTTTCCACTAAACATGCTTCGATAACAAGTAAATCATATTTATCTTGTTGTTCGAATTCAACATTCTCATCTACATAATTCATAATTTTAGATGAATTGGGAGATAGAGGACAATCCTCTGTTAAAACTCTGTTGGTGTAATCAACTGCTAGTAATTGGTTTGTTGATTTGATTTTACTGTTAATAATATCGGAAGCGAGTATTACAGAAAAATTCGACATACTGATAAAATTCATACAAATTCTAAGTTGCAAATTATAACTAAATCCAAAATCAAGTTTTAGCAAAAAATAATAATGTACTCATAACCATTATTTATTTGCAACGATATTTTAGTGAGTCAGAATATGTGCTACCATGGGGCAGTCAGATATTCCTTCACTTAAACAAACCATTTTGACAAAACACTATCCCAATAATAACTCTTATTTCCATAGTCGTTTAGTTATCATTTTCGGTCAAGATCTTTACTAACAACTTAGTAATTCTTGTAAGTGTGACCTGCCATTTTCAGATCTTATAGAATGGTATGAACTTGCCTCCGAAATAGAAGACAACATCCAAGACGGAACTATAAGACCCTATTCATTTACTGAAGCCTGGGTTGTTTTAGGTTTTGTTTGCCTTGTTTTGCCAAAACTAAAAATCATATCAGTCGTGTGTTTAAGTTATTTATGCATTTGAATGTATGTTATATATATTAATAAATCTTGTGTGCGACATATAGTATGCTAATTTAGATTTAAAATCCCAACCATAGGAAAGCATGTTACATGTCATGAAGTATGTTAAAAATTGTTTAATAATATATGTATGCAGTTAGGGTTTCTCCATATTTAATATAATGTTAATAATTAAATGTTGAATGTCTTTGATTTTATGGATGTTTAGCATATCTAAAATTTTTAGTTGTTATAAATTGGGGTTAAACATTTAAATCCATAAATAACAGCTGATGCTCACGTAGGTTACCACACTGTTTTTAATTGTTTAACTTATAAACCTGGTTACATCAACTGGTATATAATCCATCTAAGGACTGGGGGTACTTAAGTTGACGGATTACAGAAACCTCACCTGTGGATTATGGCCGGAATTATTGAGCGTTGGTAA
>NC_052357.1:60634099-60737970 GCF_009727055.1 Benincasa hispida
TATACTTGGATAAACCACATTAGACTAGAGTTGTTTTATTAGCCGAAAAGAACCTAAGTATAAATCTACCCAAATAGAACACTCAGTGGGAGATTAATAATATATTTGATATTTAGTATTTAGTCTCATTTGTCCTCAAGAGGTTTACACCGTGAGATCCTATGCTCGACTTCCTTGTCGATTACCTCGACTGCTCCGTACGAAAAAGTGTTTGCATGTTCAATACAAGGTGAATGGGGAAGTGGTTCATAGTAACGTGGGTTGGAAATGTTCAACATTGTCTTACGCTCCTGCCATAGTTTGAATCGTGAGATTCCTTATGTAGCACCTGCTGTCATTTTATGCAGCACTAGCTAGCTGTTAACCGCGACGATCCCTCGAAGTGTTGTAACATAGGATTTCCCTAATAATTACAAAACAGCTTTCGAACCGCTCCTGGACCGCTCGAACTGCTCCAAAATGAACTCAAGTAGCTTAAACCGGACCCGAACCGTCTGAACCAGACCAACTAAGAACCATTCGAAGCTGAACAGGACCAGACAATAAGAGAACCGGTCGAACCGGTAGTTCTTGCACATGTTCAACATCTCGCTAAGTCTCATCATTTAGCAATAACAACCATCATCTTGCATTTTGTCTGATCGTTTAGCAAAGCTACAAGATCGTGTAGTATTTTCCTTCTATCGCATAGTCATCATCTAGTGCCGAAGGAAGCTACACGATTGCCTAGTGTCTCACACTATCGCGCACATCCATCATTTAGCATGAAAAATTTACTACACGATCGCTTAGCTCCATCATCTAACGCATGAAGTCGATCGTTTAGCGCCCGCAAAAGGCAAACGATCGTTTAATGCCATCGCATAGCATTCAACACATTGCAAAGGTATACGATCGCGTAGTGCTATCGCATAGCAACTCGACGCATCGCTTAGCTGTCGCATAGAGGAAAACGATCGCGTAATGCTATCGTATAGCAACTCAATGCATCGTTTAGCTCCCGATCAAAGATAAAACAATCATAGTAAGCGATTGCTCAGGGTTATCATATAACTCTTCATTGCATTGCTTAGTTCTATCGTATAGAACCAAACGATCACTTAACACCATCGTCTAGTGCTTCATTTCATCGTTTAGTATCCGCCGTAGCTAAACAATCGCTTAGCTCCATCGTATAGAACATCGCATAGTTCAACATCGTAGATAAGCGATTTGTTTAGTTCCATCGCATAGAAACTTCAACGCATCGCTTAGCTATTCGTCTACATGATTGCTTAGCTCCACATCTAAGCGCTACCACGTAGCACTTCATCGCATCGCTTAGCATGCATCGTTGCTAAACGATCGAATAGTAACATCGTATAGTAAGTTCAACGTATCCTTTAATTCCCACGCCAAAGCTAAACGGTCACTTAATGCTATCGTATAGCAAATTGAATGCATCGTTTAGCTCCCGCAGGTACACGATCGTTTTGTGCAGGATACCTCAACGATCAATGCCCAAAACTACATGATCGCTTAGCTTTTCTTCACATCATCTAACACATAAAGCTAAATGATCGTTTAGCTACTGAAGCTCAATGACGATAAGAACAAAGGTTGATTTTATGGAACTGCAACTCGGCCTCTTTGCTTGTTTCTTCGATTTACAGCTTAATTTCAACTCTAATGACTCCAAATAAATTGCAGACTTTTAGTAACACATTAAAGCTCATCAAGCAAGAGCTAATTACAAATTTAAATGAGAAATTAAAGAGAATTAAACAGCCAAAACTCATAAAACCATATCAGTGTACTAGTTTCATATTTCTCATATAAAACACCCACCAAACCAAAATTAAATCGAATTGAATACTTATTTGATGCTTTAATAGCAACTGTTAGGATTGTATCAACAACAACAGAAGCACAAGGATCATTTAAGCAATTAAATTCACTAATTTTGGCAAAATATAAAGCATATTTTTGCAGAAAAAAATGAGTTTCAAGACATACCTCTTGTAGAACTTCTTCAAAGCTCCTTCACCAGCTACTATCTTCTCCAAATCTTGATGTAGACCACCTCAAGATCTTCCCCACTATTCTCTTGGTGCTCTAGATAGAGTAGTGAGACTCAAAACAAGCTTGAATCAAGGGTAGAAGGAGAAAAGCTCACTGTAGAAAAACAGCTGAAGAACTCTTTCTTCAAACCAGTTTTTCTCTCAAAATCTCTATGGATTGCATGCCGATTTTCACTTCAATCTCTTCATTATATTGCAGATCAACATGCAAAGAGAAGAGTTGCATAGTTTGCAGCTCATGCTTGGAGAAGAATATATTGCCATTTGAGTGAGCTACTTGGTGATGGATAATGGAAAAATCTTTTTTTCCAATTAAGTGTTTTTGTTTGTTTTTCCTTTTTCAATTTTATCTCAAAAAAATCAAAATTTGGTTTTAAAATAAAAAATTAATTAATTTCATAAATTAATTATTAAATAAAACTTAATTAATTTAAAATCAAATATTTTAACACATATCCATCTTTATATATTTAAATAATATTTAAATATATAAAATCTCCTATTCCGTTTAATTCTAAAATTAAACATATAATTATATCTCACTAATTTCCTCAATTCTAATTTGAACGTTTCAAATTAACTTATCACGCTATTCTAGAGCTAGTCCATTACGAGCTAGTAGGGGGATCTTGCGGACCTACAGGTCATGGGCTCCAACGATCGAGATTAATTGGCTAATCTCATTAGACTAAATTAATCCCCATTCGTTAACTAATGAGTCATTTGACTAAAGCCCATAGTTGCACTCCCCACACTGTAGATATATTATGTCCACATGATTTAACAATAATCAGCAAGTCGACCATTCACAGATTGTTTGTAATAACGGCCGGGTCAAATATTTGTTTTACCCCCCGAGATTATGTCTTATTCCTCAAGTCCCTACTGATCCTCTAATGAATAACTGGTTTGTGATCCAATCACTAAACCAAACTCTCTTAGCCCAATGAGAGGGTGGGGCCCCTTGTTCAAGACCTGGATTCAGTACTTGAGAGAACAACCTTTCTTCTATCTCTAAATCGGGTAGGCATGAATTCCATCTTGCAAGGCTATGTTCTTAGCTTTTCATTCGATCTTATCCTCAAAATGGTAAGCTTATTCAGCAGTGCTGTTGAACTACTCTCATCATTTGCAGATCAAAGGATAAACCTGAATAAATAGAAGTTCATAACTAGCTCAGGATTAAGATCGAGTTAACCTAGGTCATCTAGGTGAAATAGTTAATCTTAAATAGTAAACAACGTTATAAAGTAAGAGTGACTTATTTCTTTGTCATGATCGTATGCAAAATCATTACATAGGTCGCCCTCACTCCTCTTGTCATAATATGTACGAATTAGAATCACATCGTATGTTGCACTTTACAACTCTTTGTAACAACTACAGAGTAGGCCACATCCAATGGTGTTACCAGAATAAGGTACCCAACCTTATTCATGTACCATATATCATTTTGACTATTTACTCAAACCTTATAGTAAGCTCTCCCTTTTGTTCGCCAATCAGTGCGTGCCCAGTTGCGAGAAATGGGCGACCCAATATGATTGGCACCTCGGTATCAGCTTCGTAGTCTAGTATAATGAAGTCAGTTGGAAAGATAAATTTGTTTACTTGCATAAGCACATCCTCTATCTTGCCCTCCGGATGCATTATTGACCTATCAGCTAACTGTAATGTGACTGTGGTGGGCCTTGCATCGCAAATGTCTAACTTTTTTAAGATTGATAAGGGCATCATGTTAATACTTGCCCCTAAGTCACAAAGTGCGTTTCCGACTTCTTTCCCCCCAATCGAGCATGGCAACGTGAAGCTTCTCGGATCTTTCATTTTCTTGGGGATATTATTCTGGAAGAGTGCACTACACTCGTATGTTAGTGCAACGATTACATTTTCCCCAATCTTCCTCTTATTTGTGAGTATATCTTTGAGGAACTTCACATAGCTGGGCATCTGTTCCAACGCTTCCACTAGGGGGATGTTAATATGTAGCTGTCAGAGAACGTCTAGGAACCTCTTGAATTGCTTACTGTCATCCTTCTTTTTCAACCTACACGGGAATGGTGGAGGATCCCGTCGCACTTCCTGATCGACTGATTGTTTTCTAAGGTCCCTAATTTCCTGTGCTCTTGGGGCTAGAGATTGTTCCGATGCGGGTGTTTTTTATGATTCTAATTCTGGGGTTTTTGAAGAGTCATGTGCAAATTGCGTCTGTGTAGTAGTCCTTGCATCCAAACCAATGGTTCTACTGTTCGTAGTTTGGTGGTCATTATTGGTGGTTGCTTCTTTTGATTGTCTTACTACTGTTGGTACTATTGACACGAGGACCGCCTTTTTACCGCTTCTTAATGTCACCGTTTGACATTGTTCTTTTCCACTAGATTTAGGTGCTTCTATGTTGCTGGGTAGTGTACCAGGTGGTCTATTTTTCAATTCGGTCGCAAGCTGGCCAACCTATACCTCCAAGTTTCTAATGGAAGATGCTTGCGATTGAATAAGCGCGTCATTCTTCTGGATGTATTCTTTGAGCAGTGATTCTAAAGACGATGAATTGGTTGAAGTGTTGGATGAAGAGGGTTTGTTGTGAGGTTGTCTGTTTTGATAATGATTCTAGCCTTGACCTTGATGATGAAAGCTTGGAGGATTTCCTCTATTTCCTGAATAATTGGTCTGCAGATTCCTCTGGCTTCCCTGGTTAGTGTTCCCTCCCTAATTGAAGTTGGGATGATTCCTCCAAGCTGGGTTATAAGTGTTGCTGAAGGGGTTATTATGGATTGAATGTACTTATTGTTGATTTGATGGGCAGGCTTCCACTGAATGAGCCCCTCCACATGGTATACAACTTACTGCTGCCACTTGCATCAGTGCATTTTCTTGCGCTGCATTCTGAGAGAGTGCTCCTTGATTTAGTCCAGGGTTTGTAGGAGCGAGGTGACTACGACCATCTGGGCGGCCAGCATTGTCATTGTGTCCACTGGTACAATGGTGCTGTTTATTTTCCTTTGTTCCGTGCTCCTGCCTCTATATCCATCATCAACCTAATCATCCGTATTTTGCAATATGCAATCTAGGATGACTTTGGCTTCAGTATATGTCTTATCCATAAAACCTCCAGCTGCTAAGGCATCTGCGACCGCTTGCGTCGCTCTGTTCAGGCCATTATAGAAAGTGTCCATAAAAACACAATCTGGGATTCCTATATATGGACAGTTCTTCACCAAATGTCGAAAGTGCATCCATGCTGCACTTAGAGTTTCATTGTCTGCTTGCTCGAAATTTAGTACTTCCCGTCGTATTCTTGCGTTAACGGCGGGAGGGAAGAACTTCTTCACAAATCTTTCTACCAGCTGATCCCAGGAGTTAATTTCGTTTGGCTCCAACAAATGGGCCCATTTCTTGGCCTTATCTCAGAGTGTGTAAGGAAATAGATAGAGTTTGATGCCTTCGGGTGTCACGTCAGGAATGAAGAACGTATTGCACATCTCGACAAAACTGGTGAGATGTGCATGCGGGTCTTCTCCTTGCAAACCTCCAAATTGGCCCGCGTTTAGTATCATCGAACCTGGAATTTTTTTCTACCATTGGTCTTGCAATACCAAGCGAAAAATCATATAAGTTGGACGCAACATAGTTCTGCATAGGAATATTGCGATCAGTAGCCAAGAAGACTGGGTCTTGCGGCGGCTGATTCATTCCTTGGTTTACTTCGGCCCTGTCATTGTTGTTGTGCGCCATATTTCTGCGATGCCTGTTACGATTTTGGCATGCTCTCCTGCGAAAGGTTCTCTCGATTTCTGGGTCAACGTTGAATTTTGGATGCGTTCAGATAGTGTTATGCATTCAGATGATAAATGATATGTGATGTTACAAAGATTGTTGTAGAATACCAATTGATGCGTTCAGATAGTGTTATGTGCGTTACAAGTTTTCGCGCGATGAAGCCAAGTATAATTCCACCGCGAGTTTCTCAGAATGATCCGAGGTCGAGCGGGGGGATTTGCGGTGTTTGTGCGACAATGAGGTGATATGTGCGATCGTAAATAAATTATGATTGTGAAGTGCTAGAGAGTAAAATGTGATGGTAAATGAACAAACAGGTAACAAATAAAGTTGAAATTATGCAAGGTGTGCATGAGTGAATGTGATGGCAAGTCTTGTGGATAGAAACATAGGGTGAAACGGGTTAGGGGAAACGATTATAATGAGTTTTTCAATCCCGTTAAGGATGCAACTAAGTTTTCATCTTCCCTTAGCTTACACCTCTCGGTGATCGCTTGTGTCACCATATTTCTATAATAATCAGGGATGAACGTTTCCAAACACAAGGTTGTTTCCATCTCTAGAAATACTTCTTGCTTTATTTAACATATTCTATCAACCTTCTTTCAAGAGGTGGATTAACATCTTCACTTCTTCTCTCGCAGGTAAAGATGTCATTGAGTATACGTTAAATAAACTTAGCTGACATCTTCAACATAGATTGACTCACTCGCTCAATCCTTCCCCCACACCCTACAAGTTTAGTGACTCATGGTGAAAGAAATGAAAGATGGATGCATAATGGTGAACAGAGAGACGAAGATGAACATGGTGGTGATATTAATTAGTAAAGCATTTGTTACGGAGATATGAATGATAGACAGAAAATGAACAACAAATGATGAACAAAAAGTAAGAACAATCTAGAGAGAAGATTCCAACCCAACCAAGGTGAGTGGTACTTTCCTTTAGGTCTTAACCTTTTAGAGTAAAGTGTATATGCTTATGTTATGAATGAATAATTAGCATGAGAATGAGATTATGTGATCGGGATGATCAGGGGGTCAATAGACTTATTTCCTGAGCCCCTAGGGAACCTCATGGGATAATAAGGGGATCGAGAGGTCTAGTTCCTAAGTCTGTGGGAGGAACCTCATATGGGATGGTTAGAGGGCCAGCATGCCTAACTACTGAGCCCATAAACAGGGAGCTATGTGCACATAGTGGACATAGGAAACAAAGGGAATGTAAGAGAGTAAGTGTTTATGATTAGTAACAGTTAGCTATCTACCGTGTGTGTATATAGAGATCATACTCATTCAAAGCTGAGGTTTGAGTATTAAACTTGTATATATGATATGCTTGTTATTTATGAGTTGAAATAGACTCTAGAAGTTTTTTACCACTCATTGAGCTATGTGAAGCTCATCCTTTTCTTTCATGTTTTCTTCCCAGGTAGCGAAAGGTGAGGAGTTCCAGGGTGCTACTAAAGTCACGGTCTGCCACAACCACAGTCACACTTCTGGGCTTTTAGAGTTGTTATTGTAAACTTTGTAATTAAGTCTTGGAGTTGTATAAACATTATATTGTTGTAATAAAATGGGCTTAATCAATCAGTTTTTGTTATCTCCTTGACTTAAAGATTACTGAGTGTAAAGAGGTTCAGATGGGCAGTAAGTATCATAAAAGGATGGTATCTGTGGTCCCTCGCGCCTTTCCTCAAGCTCAGGAGGCGGGCTCAGGGCGGAGTGTGATAATAATTGACCAGTTCAATCATATCATATATAATTGAACTCCCTCTTATCAATTTGAACATTTCAAACTGACCCAAGAACTTATTCTCAACTTGAATCCATTGAGCTACCAAGGAGACCTTATGGACCTATGGCTCGAAGCTCCAACGGTACATGAATAGCTGACTAAACTCTTTACCCATGAGATTCACCCTCCGTTAACTGCCAGGCATTCCACTAAAGACTGACAGCTCCACTCTTCTCACCACAGATATATTTCTGTGTCCATCGAATATAACCAATCAATAGTACGATAACATTTCACAGATGCTCGTAAGTACAGCTGGGCCAATTTACTGTTTTACCCCTGTAGTTACATCTAACTCCTTAAGTACCACTGATCCCTCTAATGAACAATATAACATAGTCCTACTATGTGCAGACACCTCTCGAGCCATGAGAAGGTGTGTGGCGGTACATCGTTCAAGCCCCAGAATCAGCCCTTAAGGGAGTGATCTATCTACTTACCCCTGCTTTGGGGAAAGAGTGAATTCTTTCTTGTGTAGCTGAGTTCCCAGCTCTCAAATCAGACAAATCCCCAAAGTGGTTAGGTTTGAGTCAGGGATTTAGCCACTCGCAACCATGCAAATCAAAGAACCACCCTCAAAGGCAGGAGTTCCCAACTCACTCAAGTTTGAGGTCATATTACCTATGGTCATCCTAATGAAGTGAAGTCTCTGTCATGAACGACATTATATAACAAGACTATAACACTTCATGGTCCGATCTTATACAAACTCCTTTATATAGGACGCCCCCGCTCGTATGTCTCCATATGAATGGTCAGGATCAGATCATCTATAGCAAGTCACAATACTTGTAACTATTCTACAAAGCGGGTCGCATCCATTAACGTTACCAGGATAAGGTTTCCTTCCTATATCTATATACTACAGACCATTTTGGTTATCACTTAAGGCATGATCTACCTATATGTCTCCACATACATGCTTAAGTTACAAACGACAACCATGGATCTTAGTTTATTGGTTTGTGGTAAAGCAATTAAAACATCCAATGTTCCATAGACAAAAGTGAAGAAAATATCATATATTATTACATCACAAGCGTTTGTTCAAAACTGTGTTTACAAACTACAGGACCCAATGAGAGTTTAAGGCATCATCTCCAACATTGTTTACTTCAAATTTATTCTAAACTTCACTCAAAGATTTAAATCTACACATAAACCAAAATTTAGGATTTAAAGTCCAATTTCTAACATTTATAACTAATCTGAAACATTCCATAGTCTTAACGTTCACCAATTATGCACCACAAAGCTCCGAAACTTGTTGATACTACACTAATGACTTTCAAAAACTTGAATCGATGCTCCAAATCTTATGGGTAAATCAAGTTTGATCCAAAATTCAGTGTGTACTAAGGAATTATTCAAGAAATCCAAAGAAAAATCATCAACAACTCACCAAATAAAAATCCGGTGTGCGGTGTGACCGGCAGAGGACGGCTAAAAAAAATATTAAAGTAACAGGGATGTTTCTCTCTAATTGACCTAATGAAGTGAATGATTTTTCTCTCTAATGAAGTGGATGATTGTATTTAAAGAGGAAAAATAATCCTAATCCTAAATTATTTGGGATTCCCTCACTGGAAGTAGTAGATAGATTAGATTTTCTTTTTGAATTTGACACTTTATCTAATTGGTAAATCTATTTTTAGAAATCAATAATTAAAGTAGTAGATTGATTAGATTTCCTTTTTTGAATAAGACATTTTTTCTAATTAAGAAATCCATATTTTAATTAATTAGAAAATCCATAATCTAATTAATTTAGGAATCCATATTCTAATTGAAGTAGAAATTTCACAATTTGACTAAATTAGAAATTCCATAATCTAATTAATTTAAATTAAATCCAGATTCTCTTATCAACTCAATTTCAATTAATTATCTTCTCTAATTTGGATCCAAACTCCAAAATTAAAGAGGATAAAATTTAGAACCACAATTTCCCCTTTTCTTCTTAAATTTCAAATTCCTTTTAATTTCCAAAATCCTAAATCTTTTCCTTTTTTTTTTATTTTCCAATCTTTATCCAAAATAATCCAATTCTAAATCTCTTATCAAATTAATTTCACACCAATTAAATTCTCCAATTAACTTAAATTTGGCTCAAAATTAAATGGAACATACAATCCAATAGTTGAGATAAATTACATCCTTCCAAATATTTAATCAATTTAAAAACACACTTCCCCCAAGTCAATTAATAAAAAATTTCCTTAAATTGAATTAAAATTCCCATTTTTTACAAATATCTTTTAAATCAATTATCTTGCCTCCCAACTTAAATATTTAGCTCTAATTTATCAAAATAATGGCCAAATAGTTCAAGATAATTTAGTGCTAACTTACCTGAAAAATTTGGGATGTTACAGGCATCCTAAGCCCAACCCTTGTTTGGGACAGGAGTTTAAAAAGTCACTCTTTCCCATGGGTTGGAATAGTAAACACTATTAAAACCCATGAATTACAATTTTTCTTTTCAAATTTAATTTAGGAAATTTTTCGGCCAACTTCCAGACACCACCTCCGGTGATTGTTGTCGACCAACTCCGACCACCATCTTCGATGATGTTAGGGAATTGATTCTTAATAAGACTTTGATTAACGTAACCGGTCGACACAACAGCTAAACGAAGATTGAGTTTTTTATTAAACGATAAGCATAAAAAAGGACTAAACGATCACGTACAGTTGTTACCCAACCGTTTATCAAATGCTAAACGATCGTTTACAAGCTCTACACGATCGCTAAGAAATACTAGACGATCGCTTACAAAATACTCTGTGATTGCTTACAAACTCCTACACGATCGCTTATAATTTATTACACGATCGCTTACAGATTACAACACGATCGCTTACGAACTACTACACGATCGCAGGGCTTCGCTACATGATCACTTAGAAAAAGTAAACGATAATCGGCTCACGATGATAGAGACTACATGGTGGAATGCCCGAACTCCTACTCTCGAGAGCTCCCCTTTCCAACTCCAGATATGCAAACCTTTCATGTCTCCCTTTCTGTTTCTTCCTTCTTTTAAACGATCAACTTTTGAACAGAATTGAAAGTTATTTCAGTTGCGGTTTTTAACCTTCATAATAGACTCAACCACTGACGCTCCTTCCAACCTTTTACTCTTCCTTTTTTTAGTAAGATGCCTATCATTACCTCCCCCCTCCACCCTTACCTTGTCCTCAAGGTAAAATTCTGGAAACTGATTTTGGAAGTCATCGAGCACCTCTCATGTCGCCTCATGCTTCAGCAAGCCTTTCCACTTCATTAAAACTTCACGTCCCTACTGTGACAGCCCTTGTTGAGAGCTCAAAACAACTGGTTCTGGCAGCCAAGTATGATTTTCATCGATTAAAGGATCCACAGACGATTCCCCCCAGGCTGGCCAACCAACTTCTTTAGTTGCGATACATGAAACACGGGATGTATGGACACCATTGATAGAAGGTTCAATTTGTAAGCTACCGTGCCCACTCTGTCAACCACCGGATATGGTCCATAATACTTGGGAGATAATTTTACAAACTTCTTTTGTCGAACTGAAATTTGGCGATAAGGTTGTAACTTCAACCACACCCAATCGCCAACTTGAAATTCAACATCACGACGCTTCTTGTCAGCAAACTTCTTCATCTTGAGCACTCACAATGCAACATCTCTTTCCCTTATTTGTTGGTCCAAAGTTGCATTGGCAGTACAATCATCCCCACAATAAATCAGCAGTGGGGGTTGTCTTCCATATACAATCTGAAAAGGGGATAAGCCAATGGAAGCATTATATGTAGTCTTATACCAATATTCTACCCAATGTAACCAGTTGATCGATTCTCTTGGCCGTTCTCCACAAAAGCACCTCAGATACATCTCTACGCTGCGATTCACCACCTCTGTCTGACCATCCGACTGAGGATAATAAGCTATACTGTGATGGAGTTTGGTACTCGAAAATCGGAACAACTCTTACCAAAAGTGACTCACAAACACCTTGTCCCAATCCGACACAATTGACTTCGACACGCTGTGCAGTTAAACTATTTATCTACAAAATGTATCAGCTACAATACTAGCATTAAAATGGTGTTTCAACGACAGGAAATGAGCATATTTACTCAACCGATCCACAACTATTAAGATCACATCATATCCCTTAGCCTTTGGTAATCCTTCAATAAAATCCATTGAGATATCAGCCCACACAACATCAGGGATAGGCAATGGCATCAACAATCCAGGTGGTGACAAGGCTAGTGACTTATTCTTCTGACAAACTATACACTCCTCCACATACCTCTTAACAGCCCCCGTCATGCCTTCCCAATATAACTCCCCTACTATTCTTTTGTATGTTCTTAGGAACCCGGAATGACCACCAAACACACAATCGTGATACGTATGCAAGATTTTAGGGATCAATGAAGAGGTGCTAGAAAGTAATAACCTCCCTTTATACTTCAACACGCCTTACTGTATAGAAAAATCCTACACCTCATCCTCCTTCTTCAGTACATGGTCTTTAATTCCTTGTAACCGGTCATCGTGCTCAACTTCCTTCTGAATCACAGCTATATCAATCAAAGTAGAAGCTGATATTTGAACCAACTGAGCCTCTACATCCACCCTGGTTAAGGCATCTGCGGCCCCATTCTCCAATCCCGATTGATATTATTGGGATTGATGTCTTAATTCTCCTGAAGTCTCGTTGTTTTGTAAAGATACACATTGTTTAATGAATATAATAAGTGTTATTTAATTTTGGCATTTACTCATATCCAATAAAATAAGTGTCCTTGGTTATCTGATGTGAACTTAAGCATGTATATGTGATATACAAGTGGATCATGCCTTAAGTGATAACCTAAATAGGTCTGTAGTATAAGGATTAAAGTGGGATACCTGATTCTAGTGACACTACAGATACAGCCCGCTTTGTAGAGGTTTGCAAGTGTTGTAAACTACTACATATGTTTGATCCTGACCATTCATGTGGAGACGTGGAGCCGGGGTGTGCTATACAAAGAGTTTGTATAAGACCTGGACCACGAGATGACTAGACTCTATATATAATGCCGTTGATACTAGAGATTTGCATCACACCTAAACGACCATAGGTGACACGACCTCAATCCTGAGTGTTTTAGGAACTCCTGCCTTTGAGGGCGGTCCTTTTATTAGTATGGGTGAGACTGGCCAGATTGCTAACTCAACATACCTTTTTGGGGACTTTTCTGATATGGGAGCTGGGAATTCAATCCACAAGATGAAATTCACTCCTTTCCCGAAGTAGAGATAAGTAGAGAGATTGCTCCCTTAAGGGTTGATTCTGGGGCTTGAACATAGTGGCCACAACTTCTCTTTTTACCTTGGATAGTGAAACAACTTTTAATCATCATCCATTAAACTCTTTAACGAAGTCTTTGACCAAAACGTCGCATGCCAGTCTTTGATCATCATTAATTGGTATCAGAGCCAGGTTCTTTGGTATTCCAAATTACAGATCTGAATTGAACACATTTTTTAGTCACGGTGGGTTTCTGCATTTGTTGTTAACCGTTTTTTGCATTTATGGATGAAATTGATGGATGTTTCGGGTCTTAAATTTCCTTTTTGTTAAAGCTTTTGGTATTACAAAGTGTTAATTGTAAGGACCCTAGTATTTTTGGGAAAAATTAACTTTACAATCGAGTCTGTAATTTGAAAAGTTCGAGTTCGTCGAGTCGTTCGTGATGAAGCTTCGGCGCATGGTGATGCAGTTCTCAACGAAGAAGAAGACCAAGTGTTGGTTGGATCGTGTACCCTCAGGTAAACAATCGTTGGGATTTAACTAAACGATCATTTAGATATTTTTTTTCTAGACGATCGTGTAGTATTTTCTAATCGATCGTTTACCATATCGCCTAATGTTGGTTGCGCGATCGCGTAGGCGCTGGAGGTAGGCGATCGTAGTGAGAGCATGCGATGCTCGTCATTTAGTAGAAGGTGTGTGCTAGACGATCACGTAGTTAGCAAGCTTCATCACTTAGTTACTACCTATGCGATACGGAGACGCTAGCTAAGCGATCGCTTAGGCGATGGTGCTTCGCGGCATCGTAGTCGCTTAGACGATCACGAAAGGCAGGCGCTATGTGGAGCGCGCTAAGCGATCATGTACTTCAGGCTTCATCGCTTAGTAAAGGTACATGATCATGTAGTAATAACTAAACCATCATTTGGATTTTTCTAGACGATTGTATAGTAAATGCTAAACGATCATTTAACTCTGGAGCGCATGCATCATGAAATATAAGAGTTATATTTTGCATGTAGTGAGCATTATCATGCATCATCCTTTTTATTATAAATGTTATAGTCTAAGGGTGAATGGAAGCATGTTTTGCTTGTTTCATTGATGTTCTATATAAGTGTTATATAAAAGAAGTAGCAATGAATGGACAATGCATTGAGCATGACACTTAGGCTGTTTATAATCATTATGAATGCCTTGCATGTGTTAGCTTAGCATTGTGGTTGTTTCCGTTTATAAGTGTTATAAAGAAAATTAGACCTAAAATCAATAATTCAGATTTACATGTGGACTTATGATGAACTCAAGTTTTTTAAAAGGGTTTTAAAATTGGATTGAGATAGCCTAAGTTCAAGTGGTTCTAAAGAGTTTAGTAACCTAGATTAATTTTTTTAAATCGATTTAATAGGATTAAATTGGTTGGAATAAAAGATTAAATTTGTTGTAAACCTAACTATAAGGGACCTTTTGTCTAAGGCGAGTTCTGGCTAGGTTGGGGCTCTTAAGTTGACAGAAACGTAATACCCCTACCTTGGAACCTACCTGGAAAAGTGAATTAGATATATTTTCAATAAGCATGCGACGATTTGGTCAAAGACTCCATTAAAGAGTTTAATGGATGATGATCAAAAGTTGTTTCACTATACAAGGTAAATTTTACTCTTGAGAAAACCTAAAAGTCACTTAGTTAAAATCCTTAGCCGTGTTTTTTCTAAGTAAGCTAAACCCTAGGTTATAACATACTCAGTGGGAAGAAGAGGCATATCATTCAGCCCGACGTTTCTCCCTATATGTTCACACCGTGAGATTCATGCTTGGCCTCAAGATGCCCAGGATGCATCCCCTTTCGGATGGTGTTTGCATGAGTCAATATCAAGGTGGACGGAGAGAGTATTTATAGTAAGTGGGTGAAGGGTGTGTGTCAACACGTCCTATGGTCTCTGTCATTGGTTCACACTGTGAGATCATTTTGTACACCCTCGTGTCGCCTTTAGAGTGTCCCCCTTCGGATGGGTTTTGTGTAGTTGGTCAATATCAAGGTGAACTCCAAAAATGGATAGGGTCACATTAGGTTTTTCCCCAATCGGATTTGTTCCCTTCGGATTGGCCTTTTGGGACGTACCTCTAGGGCTTAAAATGGCGGGTCACACTTATGGGAGATTATTAAGTAAGTTAATGATCTCTTGGCCAAATCAATGATGGCTTGTCGTTATAAGAATAAGAGTTGTTCTGGTATTAATGACTGGTTGAGAACTTCTCAATTCAGAGAAGGGATAACTGACCTGGTCCTAAACCTTTGAAGCGTCATTGCGAAACTAGATATCACACGGGGTTCATGTTAGTTTTGCTAAAACCTTTTGGATGTTGTTTTGTTTTACAACGGGTATTTGCTTAAAACCTAACGTAGGTCAATGTGTTTTTATTTTCAGCAACTCATTAGTATTTTCGTTCAAAGCTTTTAAAAATGACCGATTACTTATAGTGGAAAGAATCATGTGAAACGAATTTCGTGGCAAACGACCTCCATCCCACTTCTCTTCAAAAGTGGAGACAAGACAGTATATATGATTTATTGGTCTTGGAGACATGTCTGGTTGAGAATGATGATTCTTCCTGGATCCTTGATTCAGGTGCTACCAATCATGTCAGTTTCTCTTACCAAGGATTCAGTTCCTAGAAAACGTTACCACAGGGAGAGATGACTCTTCGAGTCAGTACTGGTGAGGTTGTGCCAGTTGTTGCTGTAGGCAGGCTGAAGTTATTTGTTGACAACAAATGTTATATGTTACTTGATAATGTTTTTGTAGTTCCTCATATTAAGAGGAACTTAATCTCGGTTTCTTATCTCATTGAACAAGGCTACACTGTCTCCTTTTCTGAGAATAAAGTGTTTAATTTCAAGAAGGAATGGAGATTGGTTATGGTTTAATGGAAAATAACTTATATGTACTAAGGCCATTAGTCATAAAAGCCTTGTTTAACACTGAAATGTTCAGTACGACAACAATAGCTAAAAGACCAAAGGTTTCTCCAAAGGAAAATGCCCATCTTTGGCATCTTAGGTTAGGTTACATCAACCTCGATAGGATTGAGAAGTTGGTGAAAAGTGGACTTATAAAGAGTTTAGAAGAAAACTCCTTGTCAGTATGTGAATCATGCCTCGAAGGCAAGATGACCAAACGACCTTTTACTGGAAAATGTTACAGAGCCAAGGAAGCCTTGGAGCTTATACATTTAGACCTCTGTGGTTCGATGAATGTTAGAGCTCGAGATGGGTATGAATATTTCATCTTTTTCATAGATGATTATTCAAGGTTTGGGTGTCTCTTCCTAATGCAACATAAGTCTGATGTCCTTGACAAGTTCAAGGAGTATAAGGCTGAAGTTGAAAACTTATTAGGTAAGAAGATAACAACACTACGATCTGATCGTGGTGGAGAGTTGATCAACCATAAAGTGGCATTTCTCCCAGTTTAGAACAAGATTAGTTTCCACACATCTCTTCAAGGCTTTTTCAAGATTTGATAAAAAGGAGTCATAAGTATTGCCAAAAACTGAAAAATCATCCATAAATACCTCAACTGACTCCTCCAAGAAATCTGAGAATATTGCCATCATACACCTCTGGAAGGTGGTTGGTGCATTACAGAGTCCAAATGTCATGCGACAGAATACAAATGTGCCGAATAGGCACGTGAAAGTTGTTTTATCTTGATCTTCCGGCGCAATCACAATTTGGTTGTACCCTGAGTAGCCATAAAAAAACAAAAGAACTCGTTCCCCACAAGTTGATCTAACATTTGATCAATGAACGGGAGTGGAAAATGGTCTTTCTTAGTGGCCAGATTTAACTTGTGACAATCCATACATATTCTCCACCCCGTAGTTTTTCTTGTGGGAATTAACTCATTCTTGCTATTGGTAACGACTATCATTCCCCCTTTCTTTGGGACGCATTGCACTGGGCTCACCCAGCTGCTATCAGATATAGGGTAAATGACATCTGCATCAAGCCACTTCACTATCTCTTTTTTCACAACCTCCCTCATGGCAGAGTTCAATCGACGTTGTCTTTCTATAGATTCTGTTTTTCCCTCTCCAGACGAATCTTGTGCATGTAATATGAAGGACCGACCCCTCGAATATCCGCTAAGGTCCATCCCAGAGCTTTTGCATTGTTTTTCAGGATCTGGATAAGTGCATCCTCCTTTTCTTTACTCAGCGAAGCAGATATAATAATTGGTAAAGTGTTATTGCCTTCCAAATAAACATATTTGAGATGCACAGGCAACAACTTCAACTCCAACATGGGTGGTTCTTCTAGAGATGGCTTAGTGCGTTGCGTTGTTCGGTCAGATAACTTGATCGTTTCAAAAATCTGATTCAATTTGAATTGTGGTGCAATTCTCCTCCCACATTGCACCAATTCCAAAATCTTCTTCCTCCGATTCTTTTAGGGGCTCGTGCCAAGGTTCTTCCTGCAATTCCTTAACATATTGACAATTCTCCATATCATTCGAGTATTTCAACGTATTGAGAACGTTGAATTTAACTTGTTGATCGTCGACCTTGATGGTAAGTTCTCTTTTCTGTACATTGATCAGTGCTCGCCCTATTGCAAGAAATGGGCGACCCAAGATGATAGGCACCTCTTTGTCAGCTTCATAATCTAATATGATAAAGTCAGCAGGGAAGATGAACTTATCTACTTGCACGAGTACATCCTCTATTTTGCCCTCGAGATGCATTATTGATCTATCGGCTAACTGTAATGTAATTGTGGTTGGTCTTGCATTACCGATATTAAACTTTTTAAAGATTGATAAGGGCATCAGGTTTATACTCGCCCCCAAATCACATAGCACATTTCTGACCTTCTTTTCCCCTATTAAGCAGGGTAATGTGAAACTCTCGGGATCTTTCATTTTGGTGGGGATGTTATTTTGGAACAGCGCACTGCACTCATATGTTAATGCAACTGTTTCATTTTTCCCGATCTTCCTTTTGTTAGTAAGTATATCCTTGAGGAACTTCACATAGCTTGCCATTTGTTCCAGAGCTTCTATTAAGGGAATGTTGATATGCAATTGTCGGAGAACATCCAGGAACCTCTGAAATTGTTTACTATCATCTTTCTTCCTCAGCCTGGATGGGAAAGGTAGAGGATCCCGCCGTACTTCCTATTCGATTGGCTGTTTATTGGGGTCCTGGGCTTGCTGTGCTTTAAGAGCTAGAGGTTGCGTTGATTTTGAATTCAAGTCTTATTGAGACTCATCCCTTGTAGATGTACTTTCTTCTGAATTGGTAATTTTGTCATTAATGGTTGATTGGTCATTGTTGATGGTTAAATCTACTGGTCTTGTTAATGAATCTGGTACTGGTGGCACATGGGCTGTTGTCTCGCCTCTTCTTAATGTCACTACTTGACATTGCTCTTTCCCACGTGGCCCCGATGCTCCCGAACTACTAGGCAGCGTACCAGGCACTTTATTCTTTAGGTCAATCTGCTCCTCCAGATTTCTAAGGGAGGAAGCTTGCGATTGCTTAATTGCCTCGCTCTTCTCAATATAATGTTTCAACATCGTTTCTAGAGACGAGGTACTGCAAGAGGTGTCAGAAAAGAACGGTTGGTCGTAGGGTTGTATACTTTGAAAATTACCTGGGCTTTGATCCTGATTAATGAAAACCGAAGGGTTGCCTCGATCCCCATGATAACTGTCCTGATGATTACCTTGGCCTCCCTGGTTGTAATTCCTGCCCTAACTGAAAGTTGGGTGATTTCGCCAACAAGGGTTGTAAGTGTTGTTAAACGGTTCGTTGTAGACAGAGTACACGAATTGTTGATTCCATGGGCAGACTTCTGTTGAATGTCCATCTCCACATTGAATGCAATTTATTGCGTCCACATATGTTAACGCATTGGCTTACGTTGATCCTTGAGAGAAATGTCCTTGCTGAATAGCCATAGTCTAAAGGAGTGAGGTCATTGTGGTCATCTGATCCACCAGGGTGTTCATTGTATCAGCTGGTACAATGGTACCTTCTGCTCTTCTTTGCTCTGGACCTCTTTCCTCGTACTCGTTATCTAAAAATTCGTCTGTATTTTATGAAATACAATCTAAGATGATCTTTACTTCCGTATACATTTTGTCCATTAGTCCTCCTGCCGCGGAGGCATCAGCAACTGCTTGCATTTGTTGATCCAAGCCATTATAAAATGTCTCCATCAGAACACAATCAGGAATCCCAATGTGTGGACAGTTCTTCACTAACTGCTTGAATCGCACCCAGGCGGTGCTCAAAGTTTCATAACCCTTTTGTTCAAAATTTAACACATCCCTCCATCTCCTCGCGTTGACAGTTGAAGGGAAGAATTTGTTAATAAATCTCTCAACCAACCAATCCTATGCGTTGATTTCATTTGGCTCTAATGTCTGAGCCCCCTCTTTACCTCATCCCGCAGCGTATACGGGAAGAGATACAATTTGATTCCTTCTGGAGTCACATCAGGTATGGAGAATGCGCTGCATATTTCTATAAAATGGGTCAAATGAGCATGCGAGTCTTCTCCTTGTTAACCTCCGAATTGTCGCATTTTGAATCATTTGCAACATTATCGGACTTATCTCAAAACTTTCATTCTCCACAATCGTGGGTTCTAAAATTCCGGGCGAGAAGTCATAAAAATTCGTCGACGCATTGTTCCTCATTGGGATATTGCGGTCAGCAGCAAGAAAAATGGGATCTTGCGCTAGCGGGTTTACCCCTTGATTTACTGCAGGTGCCACATTATCATTATTGTTGTTGTTTTATGCCATGTTTCCTCTTCGCCTAACTTGGTCCTGTTATGCTCTTGCGCGAAAAATACACCTGATCCCTAGGTCAGCTTAGAATTTCTGGATTAATTCTAGTACTCATAAACCATCAGACTGCTCTTCGCGATAAACAGCTAGTACAAAGAGATTTGTCCTGCAAAATATCACAAAAGTACTCAACACTAACTACTGTCGATCCCCGACAACGACACCATAAACTTGTAACTCTAAGAGTTGATCTTATTGTTATGTTATATGCTTATGTACACTTTATGCGATATTACTTCTAAATATATGCGTTGTTAAAGATATGCTTATAGTATGCAATGGAGTAATGCGTGTCACAAGTTTCCTTGCGCTGAAACCAAATATAATTCCAACGCAAGTTTCTCAGAATAATCCAAGGTCGAACACAAGAATTGTTTTCGTTCATGTGTTACTTTTGTGATATATCCGACCGGTTTTTACAATTAATAAAGAATGGTTGTTTATATAGTAAAAACATCGCAAGTTTGTTAATTGCGTTAAAGATGCAACTAAGGTTCCGCTTTCCCTTGGCGTACGCCTCTCGGTGATCGGTCGCGTTCCCATATCTCTATGGTGAAACAGGGATGAACGTGATGAATGCAAGGTTGCTTCCATCTCTGGAGGTACTTCTCACTTTAATTAACGCATTCTTCCAACCCTCTCTCAATAGGCGGAATAACATCTTCACTTCTGCTCTCACAGGTGAAGATGTCGTCGAGCATACTTTAACTAAACATAATCACTTCTTTAACCCATTTAATTTACTTGCTTAATTCTTGCTAATTATACAAGGAATGAGGAAAACATCATGGAGAAAATGAATTATGGATGAACGGAAATAGACAGAGAGATGATAATGGAAATGATCATAACATTTAATACTAAGATTAAGCGTTCGATACATTGTGTGAATGAAAGATCAAGAAGATTAATACAAGTGATGGAAAAGAGATAGAAACAAATACGGAAAAGTGTCAACATCTTGACACAGATCTGAAGGGAGGTTTTTCTTGCCGGCATGTGGAATGGATGGAGAGAAGAGCTTCCCTCTCAGGCTTGCTCTTCTAGTAGAAGTGACCTTCGTACAGAGCTTCAACGGCGAGGATTGGAAGGATTCCTTGCCCGGAGACTCACCTCTTGGCCTTGTCTCGTGATTCTGCCCGGATCTACTCTGTTAGGAGCTTTAGACCAGTCTCTCTTCTCAGATCAGTATATCACGTCTCTATGTATTCAAGTATATTTTTCAATGAAATTGTAGAGGCTATTTATAGATGAAGCTTGACTCTTTGCAATGTGGTCCCCACTTTGTGGTTAAGGTAGTTCCTGAAATGGCGAAGTGAATATTCCTTCTGTTACGCAATCAACCCATCAGGAATGCACAACTGAAAGCTGTACACGTGTTTGAATCCTCCGTAAATGCATTGCTCTTTACATCTTCGATCTATTACCGCATGTAGTGTTGTTTTTTATTACCGCATGCGGTTGAGATTGCGTTGTTCGCTAAGCTCTTGATCGATTTTCGCATGCGCCGTTATTGCGTTAATCATTTCTTCATTCTCGATTGATGGGTGCAATGCGACGTAGATGCGTTGTTTCCTTTATCTTTGACCCATGAACGCATGCGGTGACTAATTTCCTGCAAAACAGAACTGAAACATTCTATTCTACCATCGCAATGGTATCAGTGGGTGTATTGACGACAATTTATAATTCTCGCATTTCTTAGCCAATTTCTATACTATTGATGCAACTTTTCCTTCTTTTAGCCGCAATATCTAAATAAAATAGTATAAATAACTTGTATTTCTACAAGTTATCACTTACTAAACGATCACACACCCGTGCGCCCTTTATCTAAACGATTACTTACCTCTTCATAGACGATCACTTAGCGCTTGAGCCTAACTAAACGATCGTATAGACGATCACTTAGCTTTTACTACACGATCGTGTACCCCGCTCTAAACGATCAAGCACCTGCCTATACGATAGTCTTTTCTTTTCTCCCACTTGCTTGATCCTTTGTACACAACTGCCTTTCCTCCTTCCCTTTACCAATTCCATCAAAGCCCACCTTTTAGATTCTCACTCTTAGAATACTGAGGGTTCCGAGTGGTGGTGTTGTCCCCGTTGCCTGTTGTTCATGTGAAGTTGTTCGTGTAGACTACTGAGGTGTTGTTGAGAGGTTTCTTGTTAAACTAGTGAGAGTGAGAGGTGTTCGTTCACGTGAAGAAAAGTCTTCAACTGGTATGTTCTTTCAGTCTTTTGTTTTTATCCTTTAAGCATGTCAGTAATTTAGCATTATCAATGCATATCTGTATGTTTGAATGTATATGAAATTCTGTCATAATGAATTGGAAAGATTCGCTTTCGCTCATAGGTACTCTTATATAAGAGTTCCTTCACATCTAACAACTGGATAAACACATTGTGGCTAGATTACACTTACATTTTGAGACTAAAAAATGTCTCTCTCGAGTACTTTGAATGACACCGAGTGAGAGTATGACCACTGTAATATACAAGACACAGCTACCTTGCTCTTTCGAGTGGCAATGTTCCTTGCTACTAATGATAGGATCTCGTACATTCACATCTAAATATGAATCAACACATATTTGTAACTATGTTAATGTTAAACCACAGATAAACTTATTTTTAAGGAAAATCTACCTAGAATGCTTTGGGAAATCCATACAGGGAGTACTGTACAACATAATTTTTATTTTCTCTCACCTTTTCCTTGTACAGACCAACCTTATCATTCAAGGCAGTCTTGAAGGCGTCGAGTGTTCTCTCCCAAATAATTGTACTCCAATCTAGAATGTTGTTATAATCTATGACCTCAACATCTTCAAATAGAGTATGATCGACTACACTCTTATGCTTGTTCTTTCCCATCATTACAACCTTCATGTCACTAGGGTGATTTTAATAGCATCATCGTCATTTTCAAACACCAAATTATTGTATTCTTCTTCTAGTAAATTCAGGTGGAATGCATCTGAAGTCGACCGATTACCAAATTACCTTGTTGCAAGTTCTTGTGAGGACTTCTCACTCCGAACAACTCGCGTAGAGGACCGCCACAAACCAGTAATCAATAAAAAACCATCTTTCAAAAATGTGACGGCCTTTCCTTTAACAAAGAAGCTAATCGAGTCCGCTCTCTACTTCTTCACTTCCCTCAACAACATATGGTGGATAAGTGGGTTGTTGAATACGAGATCAATGTCTAAATATCGCTAAAAAACTATTCTCTTGAACATCTCTAACTGCCCTCTGGTAAGCTTCTCCTTCACAATCTTGTTGACATTTGCAATGTGGGCTAGGCTCGTTACTTGTCCGGGAAATGTATCAACTTCACGTATTTTCAGATATTTTGACATCTTAAATTACTCGTGCATGATATGAACATTCAATCTATAAGTTAAGAGGTTCTTAAAAAAAAATCAGTAACAATACATACTGTTAAAGTCTCGCTATTATTGCTCTCGTTTGTCTCACTCTCGCCTATTATTCTCTCATCGATCTCGCTCTAGCTTGTCTCACTCTCGCCCATCTCCCTCTCGCTGATTTAGCTCTCCCCAGTGTCCATCTCGCTAATCTCGCTCTCGCCTATATTCCTCTCGCAAAACTCGCTCTCACTTTATCTAACTTTAATTATATCTTCTTCGTCCTCAACCCATGCAAAACACATCAAAACCCAAAATAAAAACAGACATGACCGATTACTAAACCTCAAAACCCACAGAACGTGTCGGTTGATTCCAACCCAATAAACCTAAACAGACACAACACAACATGCACGACAAAGATTAAGTTCACTTATCCAAGAACTTCAATTGCGGCATCACATGATTTTGCAAAGCGAGAGAGCGACACTTCCACACGAGAATTTCGAGCAACACCTTCTAGGACGACCATTACATTTGAAGAGAAGGATATCGTATGGGAGAAAAAAGAAGGGACAATTTTGTAATCTCATACCGTGATGACATCAACGGATAGTCAATGGACATTTTTTTTTTAAAAAAATGGTCATTTGGGGGTTTCTCCATTATTCATCTATTTGCCCATATTTCTTATTTTTCATTATTGTAAGCTAGAGTTTTGGTTTTGTAATGGATATATATGATCACGGAAAGATCGAAAGTCAAATTCTCCATGGGTCTAGAGATATCTCAATCGAAGTGGGTCTCATTGGGATTTGGGGGTGCGAAGGCTGCTGTTGGGATGCCGGAAGATTTCATTAGTCAACTTCTATACAATCAGATGAAGAACGGAGGCCCCAGCCCCCAAACAAGTTGCAAGAGGTCGGCATTTCCGGCTAATATTATATATTTATTCGCCGCCGGTTGGCATTTTCACCTACTCTGCCCATTCATATATCCATTTCGTACAATGTTCTTCCCCGTTCAAAATCCTAGCCCTTTGCCGCCACAAATCTACACAGGTCATAATGGTATGTGTAAGTTTCATTTGGAAGTGATGACGAACTTGCACGCAATCGATTTCTAATTCCAAATTTTTTTTTCCGCAGGAAGACGATGGTTCCCAGAATCAGGTAGCGTCTATCACTTGGGACGATGAAGTTTATTCGACGATCAGACGGTTCGTAGTTTACGAGAGAGAGTGGATCTGTTCGATTCAGATTGAATATGATCGGAATGGAGAATCAATTTGGTCGCCCACACATGGTGAAAACGAAGGTTCTGTATCGGAGGTCAGTCGGAGCAAAACCCTAGTTTATTAAATTAACGTTACCTATAAAACAATCAGTTTGCATATTCAGTTTCTTTCTTTAAACCAATTGATTGATTGTAGGTTGTTTTAGATTATCCAGACGAGTACTTAGTTTCAATTTATGGATACTATGGTTCTATACGTAACTGGGGAATCGACGCCACCGTGATTCGATCATTGACCTTGGAAACCAACACTAGATTTTATGGACCCTTTGGAGTTGAAGATGGGAAGAAATTTTCATTTCCTATTACTGGGGGGAAGATTATTGGGTTCCATGGTATATCTGGTCGCTACCTCAATGCAATTGGAGTTCATGTACAAACGATTCAAAAGTACGTAGCAAAAAATGTTATTCCCTTTTGATCTACATATTTAGCAATAGCATCAAACCAAGATATGAATTGCATATACTAATTCAATGTATTGCTTAAATATATTGACATAACATGTAGAATTGGGGTCCAGCCTGAGCCTCCACCGGAGCACTTGAACATGGGACAACATGGAGGCAAAGGTGGAGATCCTTGGGAAGAAACTTTTCAAATACTCAAACGGCTGAGGATTTATCATGGCCTTTGGATCGACTCCTTTCAAATACAATATCAAGAGGAGGATGAATATGGAACATTAGTGTGGTCTGAAATTTATGGTGGTGAGGGAGGTTTTCTAGCAGAGGTTAGCCCAATTCTTTCATCAAGTTTTTTTTCTTTCTTTCAATTTTTTATTAGCTACTTATAGCTTCATTTCATCATGTGAGGAAATTTACAAACAAAAATGTTGTGATGGGATTTGATAATATTGGAATGGAATACAATGTAGGTTGTTCTGGAATTAGATGAGCATTTTGTTTCGGTTCAAGGCTACTACAGTGACATACATAAGTGGGGAATTGATGCCACTGTGATTCGATCCTTGACTCTAAAAACCAATAAAAGAACTTATGGGCCATTTGGGATTGAAGATGGAACCAAATTTTCATTTCCATTTCAAGGGCTAAAGCTTGTTGGCTTTCATGGAAGATCTGGCGTGTATCTGGATGCAATTGGGCTCTCCGTATGTCCAACTCAAATGTAGGCTTAGCTATATTTTGATGATGCTATCGAGAAGTTATGATTATGATAATGAAATGACTAATTGGGTTTCTCATGCAGAAATGGGGTTGGGCCTACGAAATTTAGCTTAGGAGAATATGGAGGCAAAGGTGGAGATCCTTGGGAAGAGAGTTTTAGAACAATGAGGCAACTGGTGATTAATCATGGAATGTGGATCGACTCCATTCAAATGGAATATGAAGATGAGAATGGGGAGTTGGTGTGGTCCGAGAGGCATGGTGGATATGGAGGTTCCCAATCAGAGGTTAGCCCAGATCTTTTCTTAAGGGGTTTTTTTTTTGCTAGTTTAATCTTCATTTTATGTGTGGAACTTTACAAACAAAAATGTTGTCATGGGATTTGATAATATTGGAATGGAACACAATACAGGTTGTTATGGAATTAGATGAGCATCTTGTTTTGGTTCATGGCTACTACAGTGACATATATGAATGGGGAATTTCTGCCACCGTGATTCGATCCTTGACTCTAGAAACCAATAAAAGAACTTACGGGCCATTTGGGATTGAGGATGGAACCAAGTTTTCATTTCCATTTACAGGGCAAAAGCTTGTTGGCTTTCATGGAAGATCTGGCTTG
The DNA here is from genome assembly GCF_009727055.1 of Benincasa hispida. Lineage (NCBI taxonomy): Eukaryota > Viridiplantae > Streptophyta > Magnoliopsida > Cucurbitales > Cucurbitaceae > Benincasa > Benincasa hispida. Next base: position 60,660,319 of record NC_052357.1, read on the forward strand.
TATCTGGATGCAATTGGGCTCTCCATAGATACAACTCAAATGTATGCATAGTGGCACTTGGCTATATTTTGATGATACCATTGAGGATTTATGATTATGGTACTTATTGAGTTTCTCATGCAGAAATGGAGTTAGGCCTGAGAAATTTAGCTTGGCAGAACGTGGAGGTGAAGGTGGAGATCCTTGGGTCGAGAGTTTTAGGACAATCAGGCAATTGTTGATTAATCATGGACAGTGGATCGACTCCATTCAAATGGAATATGAAGATGAGAATGGGGAGTTGGTTTGGTCCGAGAAGCATGGTGGAAATGGAGGTTCCCAATCAAAGGTTAGTCCAGAATTCCCTCACTAAGTTCATTTCTGTTTTTCCTGTTAACTCGTTTTTGTTCATTATTAGAAATAATGAATGTGTAGTTGTTTTTCAAATTAAAAGAAAAAAAGAATCAATCAAAGAAGTAATGTGATGGAAATGGAAGTGTAGGTTGTCCTAGATTTCCCAGATGAGCATTTTGTTACAATTCATGGCTACTATGATGATATATATGACTGGGGATTTGATGGCACTGTGATTCGATCATTGACTGTGGAAACCAACAAAAGAAGCTATGGGCCATTTGGAGTTGAAAATGGAACCAAGTTTTCATTTCCAACTGTTGGGGTGAAGATCGTTGGCATCCATGGCAGATCTGGTGTGTATCTTGATGCCATTGGACTTCTTGCACTCTCAATTCAAGAGTAGTGCTACCCTCTTTCTACTTGTCATCCATTAGCATTTTGTATTTATATGCTTCTAAAGTCAGTATGTTTATCAGTTTATGTAGTTAATAACTCTTTTAAAAAAGAATAAAAATCATTTTATCCAAATTGTTAAATCTTAAAATGACATTTTTGTATGTATTTGTGCTGGGAAATATGTGAAAATGTATTACTGTGTTTTTTTCTTTTTTTTTATTTTCCTTTTCTGGCCTTTTCAATTTTCATTTAAGAATGTTTAGATGGCACCACTCTATCTTTCCTATTTTCTTTATTTTCATGTTGTTGGCCAAAAAATTCTAATTGGAAGATGTAATTAAAAAATAGATGGTTCCCAGAAACTCATGAGAAAATAATCTTCCTCTTTCTAGACTACACTACATTTGCATATCTTACCATCGGTTTCTCCTAAATCTCTCACTTCTCACCTCTTTATTAATCAAAGTGGCAAGAGGGGAGAACCAATATAGTAAACAATCACAATCCTAATGTCTATATTTTGTGGACCTTATAAGCTTTTTTTTAAGTGAATAATAAAAGATGAAATTTGGTAACCATTTTTATGGGTGTTGTAGGATGCTAACACTTTCCCTACACATAAATGACTCTTGAAGTCAAATCTCCATTTACGTAGAGCAATACTTTTTTAATTAGATGACAAATTACGCCTTTGATATGATTGATGGCGACTCTATAACTCTTTATTTGAGGAGACCGAATGTCGACCGCTCCGTGTCGTGATCACGTTGCGACAATTTACATATTTTAAAGATATTATTTCAAATTTTTAAGGTATCAAGTTGTAAACGATATCGTGAATGGAGTTTGAATGAATGATTTATGAATGAGTTGGCAAACAATATTGGTTCCAAATTTTAAGTTTAAATTACATGCTATTTAACATAAACTTTCATGTTTTGGATGATGTATAACATAAATACATGATCATGAATTGTCATCAATTTATAAGTAGTTGCCTTTCTTAAAATACTTTCAAACTTAAATATAGTAATCAAACTTAAATAAGTCAAATATCAAATAGTCATCATCAAACTTCAAATTGTCATTAAATGTAAATAGTTACGTCGTCTTGAAGTAGTGACCCTTCTTAAAAGATTAGATACAAAATTATGCTATCGCCTTCTTAGCACAATGTATACCAATGTCAATCAACAAATTACTTAAAAACCATGCCCATGAAGCCTTACATTCCACCTCAACTATTGAATAAGCCAAGGTATACATTTGATCATTAAGATCCCTACCTATGGCACATAATAATTGGCTATCCATAGGGTCTTTTCAGGTGGCACCCATCCAACCCAATAAATGTACATCTGGCCGAAAAGCCCGTCTTCATTGCATCAAAACATATATATAATCTCTCAAAGACAAGAGATGACATTGGATGTTCTTCATCATTCACTAAACAATCATAAGAACACACTTTCAATTTAACATCACTACCTTTATTACCCCTTAGTAGCTAACCACAATAATCCCACAATTGTTTGGTGTGATTCTCTCAACTAGCTCTATAGCTTTTCTTTTCGCTCTATAGGTCTAACTTCTTGATATCTTCACAACATACTTCCATTGGATCTTCTCTTGAATTGTCCTCACCTTTAGGTTAGGTTACTCTTTAACTCTGCTGACTAATGTGTTGACCAACCACTTTGTAGTTACTCTAAGGTTTTGGATGAACCGGACACAATTATGTTCATCAATTAGAGTTCTAACTAAAACATCTCCTCACCCTTTATTTTAGTCACATAATGCCATAACCCATTCCAGATTTCTCTTCTAGCCTAGAACGAAGGTTGAAGGCGTAAAATATCACTTCTCTCTATGACATCTAACGCCCCAACTTTTAACATATCCTATGCTCAATATCAAACCCAAACTTCCAAACCAATTTTAAAAAACAGTTTACATTCATTAATAAAGTTTAAGAACTCAACTCAGTTTAAATCACAGTAATATATATGCACAAACAATATAGCAGATGTTTAACAATACTAGTGCCATTTGACGGCTGAGCAAGCACTAGGAACTTTATCACTACTTGGGGGGGGGGGGGGTTTGGGGGTTATGGGATAGGCTTTATAAAACATTGAAAGCATGAGCTGAAGCCTGGTGATTAGTACTTTAATACGAACATAACACAAACTCTACAACCAAATACTCGTTTACAATGGTGGGTTACTCTGGATAAGGAATGTCCCCCATGGTGGTAAACTAAATAATAAGGTCATACGTGCACATAGAACTACCTCAAATCTAAATATGTATACCCACAATTTCAGATTCCTCTGGACTTCCCAGTATACTCTGGTCACATCTGATCTCGGTAGCCCCCTGATTACCTGGGTGGCACTACATGCACAGGTTCCTCTAGACTTTCCGGTATACTCTGGCCACACCTGACCTCGATAGCTCCTTGATCGCCTGAGCGGTGCTACTGAAGCAAATTTACGTAGCATGGAAAAGAACCATCTCCTGAGCACAAGAATTAATAGTTTGAAACCACTTTCACCAACCATTCAACATCATTCTTTCCATTGTCAAGAGGTTTTCTTACAAAACCATACAAATATAGTAAAGTAAAATCGGGTTCCAAATTGCATTTTTATAACCAATTCATATAAAATCAATGAAAATTTAGAAATCATGATTCAAAACATTTTTTAAATAATAATCAAGTAAAATAGATCATGCCAATACATTTCACAAATCATAGCATACTATTATACTTATATATTTTTCATATCAAAATACTTAAAATAAAGCTGATCTTTGTTAATCGGCTTCTACTTGGATTCCTAATTCCTCTTATTCTCGTTTATCTTGAAATTATATTGATAATCTTCTAATTATCATCTATGTGACCATAATTCAATTTATTTTAAAATTAACCTTTAAATATATATAACCAATTTCACCTAAACTTTCCCAAAAATCCTAATTTAATCCAATGTAGGGTTTATTTTGCAATTTGGTCTTTTAATTACTTTAATATTCCTAATTCCTCTAATTCCCATTTATCCTGAAATTATATTGATAATCTTCTAGTTATCCTCTATATGACCCATAATTCAATTATTTCAAATTAACCTTCAAATATAACCAATTTCACTTAAACTTTCCCTAAAATCCTAATTTGATCTAATGTAGGGTTTATTTTGCAATTTGGTATTTTAATTACTTTAAAATTAACTTAAGACCCCAAAAATTAATCTCCAATAAGAACTAATTCCACCTTAATTTTTCTTAAGACTTAATCTTGACCATATTAAGGTTTCCTTTCAATTTAACCCTAATTTTAATCAATTTAGAGTTTATCACAATTAATTCATTTTAATTACTTAAATTGCATTAATTTCCCCCAAATTAAACCAATTTAAGCTCAAAATATCTTAATGATATAAATTAGGTCTTAAATCAAGCTTGAGTAAACTTACTTTTTCCCCAAACCTTAATGTCATCCAATTTTAGGATTTTACCTTGCATTTTAATCCTTAAATTACCTTAAAATCAAGTTAAGATTCCAAATTAATTCAATCCCAACGTCCAAACATCTTATTGATGTCTGTTAGAACTTAAATTAAAATTAGGAACACCATAATTAATCAAAATTTTGTTTAATTTTGCCTAATTTTTCATTAACCCTAATTAGGGTTTACTTTAAACTAACCCCTTAATCTACTTCAAAATTGGCTTAGGATCCCAATTTCTTCTAATTTTAGGTTTAAAGTATCATAAGAATACCAATTGGACCCCTAATCATGCTTAAAAGCATCTTAATTAACCTAAAATTGAAATTTTCAACTTTTAACGACGGATAAAAGATGATAAATAGGAGTCATTTTCAACCTCCAGCCTTAAAATTTCTAGATTTTGGCCAGCTTTTCCGGTAAGCCGCCAGCGATCAATTTCTCTCATTTTGGCCACACCCGCTCAAGCTAACTTATATAGGCCTCTTACCCAATACAAGAATTAGCTTACCTTCAAAGTTTGGACATCTGAATCGCCCTAGAACTCCCATAACTGACGAAATAGTCCACGAATTTGTTAAAACCGAGAGCCCTTATTTTTGTCCAATTTTTCCCTCAATGTTTTACCTTTCATTTTGGCCATGAATTTCTTCAATCAAAACACTCATCTACCTTCCTCTCATTTCCCTCGATGTTTTACCTCTATTTTACCCAATTTTTCTCCACAAAAAACTCCACATTTCATTCTTTTCTTCTTCCCCTTTTTAAAGTCGACAAAAGCTTCAACCTCAAAATTGCTTCCTTTTCGATTTCTAGCATCAATTTGAGGTTTAACACGTGCCCAGATGACCAATTCTTCACCGTAAAGTCATCCTATGAAATAATTTTGAAGAAAATAGCTCAATTTAATCCAAAAACTCTTCAATTTATCCTTTTCCTTCTAACTCTCAGGTCTACCCAAATTTTCATCCAATTTCCTTCAATTCCAGCACAATTTAAGCTTAACAAGCCTTTAACATCCCAAATTTATCTTTAAAACTAAAAAATTATCAAAATTTCACCACTTTTCAAAATGTTGACTTTTTGTTTGACTTTGACGGTTGATTTTGACCTGTCTCGATTATGCCTACTTCACATTCGAATGTCCTTTACATGCTCATCAAGGTTCATTACTCTCAAATTATTCCTCGGATCTTTATCTTCTTTTCTTTAGTGAAGAAAATGTCCGTTCGATCCATCTTATTTACAGGAAAACTTATCATATAGAATGTATTAAACTATATGTTATATCGAATATAACACTTAACTTATAGTTCTTATATTGTATCAAATACAATATAACCTATAGTTTGTATTCTCTCAATAATTTACAGTGTTTAATATAAATCAAATTTATATTAAATTTAATTATATGAACCTAATCCATATAATTAATATTTGAATCATATTCAAATGTTTATTTCCTCTTAAAATAAACTTTATATTATAATGTATTAAATATATTATATTAACTATATCATATATAACTAAATTAAATTAATTATATCATATATAATTAATCCCTTAATTAATTTGAACAATTCAAATTAATCTAAAATTAAATTGATTCTCAATTATCCCAGTTGAGCTACAGAGAAGACCTTGAGAACCTACCGTTTGAAGCGACAATTGTACTTGATTACTTGATCAATTAATTAAACCCCTTTAATTAAATCAATCAACTTCCATTAACTACAGGTCATTCCACGAAAGATCGACAGCTGCAGTTTTTGCATTACAAATATAATTTTTGTGTCCATTGGATATAACCAGTCAATGGTGTGATGACCCTTCATAAATTACTCGTAAGTATAGCTGGGCCAAAATTACTGTTTTGCTCTTATAGTTACATCTAACTCTTTAAGTACCATTGATCTCTCTAATGAACAATAAGTCATAGTCCAACTATGATCAAACCCATCTCGGGAAAAGAAAAGGTGTGACGCCACATTGTTCAAGCCTTAGAATCAACCCTAAAGGGAGCAATTTATCTACTTACCCCGACATTAGAGAAAGAATGAATTTTGTCTTGTGTAGCTGTGTTCCCAGCTTCCCAATCAGACGAATCCCCAAAAGGTAGGCTATAGAGTAGGCGAACTGGCCACTCTCACCCATGCAAATCAAAGGACCTTCTTCATAGGCAGGAGTTCACAACTCATTCAGGATTCAGGTCAAGTTCACCTATGGTCATCCTAGTGAAACGTAAGTCTCTACTACTAATGACGTTATATAATGAGACTATTCATTTCGTGGTTCGATCACAAACCCTTTTGTATAAAATACCCTCGCTCACATGTATTCATATGAATATCAGAATAAGATTGTTTGTAGAACTTTACCACAATTGTTGTTGGGATTGGTGTCTTAATTCTTATGGAGTCTCGTTGTTTGTATTGATACACATTGTTTGCAGAATAAAATAATTGTTATTTCATTCTGGCATTTACTCATATTCAATAATTAAAGCTCCATGGTTATCTTATGTAAACTTAAGTATGTATATGTGATATACAAGTGGATCATGCCTTATGTGATAACCTAAATAGGTCTATAGTATAAGGATTAAGGTTGGATACCTGATCCTAGTGACACTATGGATACGGCCCGCTTGGTAGAGGTTTGTAAGTGTTGTAAACTACTACAGATGGTAGATCCTGACCATTCATGTGGAGACGTGTGAGTGGGGGTGTCCTATACAAAGAGTTTGTATAAGACTGGACTATTCGATGACTAGACTCTGTATATAACGTCGTTGATACTAGAGACTTACATCTCACCTAAACGACCATAGGTGACACGACTTCAATCATGAGTCTTTTGGGAACTCCTGTCTTTGTGGGCGGTCCTTTGATTAGTATGGGTGAGAGTGGCCAGATTGCCAACTCAACATGCCTACCTTTTTTAGGACTTGTCTGATCTGGGAGCTAGGAACTCAATCCACAAGATGGAATTCATTCCTTTCCCGAAGCAGGGATAAGTAGAGATTTCTCCCTTAAGGGCTGATTCCGAGGTTTGAACATAGTGGCTACAATTTCTTTTTGGAAGAGAGGACTCAGTCATAGTAGGGCTATGACTTATGTTCATTAGAGAGATCAGTGGTACTTAAGGAGTTAGATGTAACTATAGAAGCATAACGATTATTGACCGAGTTATACTTACGAGCGATTTGTGAAGGGTTGTCACACTGTTGATTGGTTAAGATAGACATATAATATATCTGTTGTAAGGAGAGTTCAGCTATTAGTCTTTAGTGGAGTGCCTGACAGTTAACGGATGGTAGATCCCATGACTAAAGAGTTTAATAAGTTATTCATGTACCGTTGGAGCTTCGAGCTACAAGTCTATAAGGTCCTCTTGGTAGCTCAATGGATTCAGTTGAGGATTAGTTCTTGGTGTTGATTTGAAATGTTCAAATTAATAAGAGGTAATTCGATCATATATGATATGATTGGTATGATGTATGAGATACATCTAGTGGAGGATTAATGTAAATGAGATTTACATTAAGTACCATGGAATAGAAAAAGAGCTATGGTTTATATGTTTCATGAGATGAAATATTAAAACTATAGGTTATAAATATATTATGGTAAGTTGGCTATCATTTATATTTATAATAATATTAATTATTGAATATTAAATATTTTTCTCTAATAACCAATTGAGTGGGAGGTTATTGGTGGTTTTCTAGTAACCGTGAGATAAAAGAAAAATTGTTTTCCTAATTTTAGAAATGTTGAAAATGTTGAATTTGTGAATTCTCTCTTGGAAAAAAAAATCTCACAGAAGTTGTCAAGTAAATAAGATTTACTAAGCGACAACTTGACAAAGGTAAACGAACGTGTAGTGTTTTATAGGCGACAGACACGCAACTAAGCGATGAGCTAAATGATCGCTTAGTTTTTGCTAGACGATCGCTTAGCTTTTGTTAAACGATTAAGCATGGACCTATATGATAAATTTCAGCTATCTCTCATTTGCTCAATTGTTTACATGATTTTTGTATCCTCTACCTTCTACCACAAACCAAGTCCACATAGAGCCCACCCTCTGGATTCTCACACTGAGAATACCAAGGTAGCCTTCTTGGTGGTGTCATAATCAACTCGACACCGTCAAGGTTCTGTGGAGGCCATTCGTGCTGTTGGGGTCTTGGTGACCGAGACAATCGCTAAGTTCGATTGCACGGTGTTCATGCAGTGTAGTGGTCATGTTGTTCGAGCGTTCGAGGTTATTGTGTTCGAGCATTCGTGATCAAGGACCTTAGCTATGAGTCTACAAATGTGTGTAGATTTCTCCTTGATTATTTGTTGTATCATGCTGTAATTTCTGTAATGAATGCATAACCGTATGTTTGTGTTTATGACTGTAATTATAAAGTTCATATATGATTGTAATTTGGAATGATCTTTCCGCTACTCATGGAAATCCTCGTGATCGATTTCCTTCAATTGATTTCAGAGCTAGGTTGTTTTGATATTCCAAATTATAAGTTTGTTTTGAACTTCATTTTACAGTCTTCGTGGGTTTCTACATTTGTATTTAATCGTTAAGTGCATTTGTGGATGGAGTTGATGAATGTTTTGGGTTTAATTGCCCTTAGTTAAAGCTTTCTTCAATTACAAAGTGTTAATTTGTAAGGGCCTCTGTGCATTTGAGCTTAATTAACTTGCAATCTAGTATGTAATTCAAAGAGTTTGAGTTAGTCGAGTTGTTCGTGATGAAGTTTCGAAGCATGGAGATGCAGTTCTCAATGAGGAAGAAGACCAAGCGTTGGTCGTATCGTGTAGCCTAAGGTAAACGATCGTTGGGAAATATTTAAGTGATTGTGTAGTATTCACTAAACGATCGTTTAACTAATGCTAAGCGATGGGGTAAATCGTTTACTCTATCGCGTTATGTTGGTAGCCCGATTGCGTAGGCACTGGAGGTAGACAATCGTAGTGGGAGCATGTGACGCTCATCGTTTAGTAAAAGGCGCACGCCTCATCGCTTAGTTACTACCTACACGATCGTGCATATACGATACGAAGGCACTAGCTAAGTAATCGCTTAGGTGATGGTGCTTTTTCGCATTGTAATCGTTTAGACGATCGCGAAAGGTGGGCATTGTGTGGAGCACGCTAAGCAATCGCGTACCTCAAACTTCATTGCTTAGTAAAAGGTACATGATCGTGTAGTATTTGCTAAACGATCGCTTAGCTGTGGGAGCATCGGTAAGCGATAAAACGAAGCGTTTGTTTTATCATGTAGATGATCGTGGGGTTTTTAGTACACGATGATTGGAGATGCGATGCTTCGCCCGAGTTCAAGACTCGACTTGCCTGTTTTAACCGGAGACTTCTTGTCTTTGTAGTTGTTAGCTTTAATTTTTTTAAGGCAATTTTACCCGGTTCATCAACCTTTATTTTTTATACATGTGATGTATGGTGCTTATATGCCAAAGTGTTTGACATATAGTTTAAAACCCACCATAGGTTGTGAAATTATTCATGCATTATGTATTATAAATGTTATAATCGAGCATGAAGAAATTACTTGAAAGCATACGCATGCATCATGAAATATAAGAGTTATATTTTGCATGCAGTGAGCATTTTCATGCATCATCCTTTTATTATAAATGTTATAGTCTAAGGGTGAATGAAAGCATGTTTTGCTTGTTTCATTGCTGTTTTGTATAAGTGTTATATAAAAGAAGTAGAAATGAATGGACAATGCATTGAGCATGACACTTAGGCCATTTATAAATGTTATGAATGCCTTGTATGTGTTATCTTAGCATTGTGGTATTGGTTTCCGTTTATAAGTGTTATAAAGGAAATTAGACCTAAAATCAATAAGAAAAAGTTGCATGCGGACTTAGGGTGAACTCAAGTTTTTTAAAAGGGTTTTAAAATTGGATTGAGATAAACCTAAGTTCATATGATTCTAAAGAGTTTAGTAACCTATATTAATCTTTTAAAATTGGTTTAATAGGATTAAATTGGTTGACATAAAAGATTAAATTTGTTTTAAATCTATCTATAAGGGACCTTTTATCTAAGGTGGGTTCTGGCTAGGCTGGGGTTTTTAAGTTGACGGAAACGTAACACCCCTACCTGGGAACCTACCTGGAAAGGTGAATTAGATAGATTTCAACAAGCATGTGATGATTTGGTCAAAGACTCCGTTAAAGAGTTTAATGAATGATGATCAAAAGTTGTTTAACTATCCAAGGTAAAAGTTACTCTTGGGCAAACCTAAAAGTCACTTAGTTAAAATCCTTAGCTGTGTTTTTTCTAAGTAAGCTAACCCTAGATTATAAAATACTCAGTAGGAGGAAGAGATGTATCTGATATGTCTATGATTTCATTCATATTTCTCCTTGTATGTTCACACCGTGAGATTCATGCTTGGCCTCGTGGTGCCCTGGGAGTATCCCCCTTCGGATGGTGTTTGCATGAGTCAATATCAAGGTGAACGAAGAGAGTGTTTATAGTAAGTGGATGAAGGGTGTGTGTCAATACGTCCTATGGTCTCTGTCATTGGTTCACACCATGAGTTTATTCTGTACTCCCTCGTGTCGTCTTTGACTCCCTTTATATGGGTTTTGTGCAGTTGGTCAAGATCAAGGTGAACTCCAGAAATGGATAGGGCCACTTTAGGTTTTTCCCCAATCGGATTTTTTTCCTTCAGATTGGCTTTTTGGGGCGGACCTCTAGGGCCTAAAATGACGGGTCACACTTACGGGATATTGTTAAGTAAGTTAATGATCTCTTGGCCAAATCAATGATTGCTAGTCGTTATAGAAGCAAGAGTTGTTCTGGTATTAATGACTGGTTGAGAATTTTTCAATTCAGAGGAGGGATAAATGACCTCCCTTCGACGGCTTTTGTCCTAAACCTTTGAAGCATCATTGTGAAACTAGATGTCGCACGGGGTTCATATTAGTTTTCCTAAAACCTTATTGGATGTTGTTTTGTTTTACAACGGGTATTTTCTTAAAACCTAACATAGGTCAATGTGTTTTTCTTTTCAGCAACTCGTTAATATTTTCGTTTAGTGCTATTAATATGATCGAGTACTTACAGTGGAATGAATCGTGTGAAACGTATTTCGTGGCAAACGACCTTTTTTTTGTCATGGTTGAGGAGTGTTCTCAAGTCCCGACCCTTGATGCACCGCGAAGTGTTCGCAATGCATATGAGGTGGATGAAGGCTAATTTGTTAGTTAGACTTCACATTTTGGCTAACATACCTGATGTTTTGGCCAAAAGGGTTAAGCATATGATCCTTGCATGCGAGATCATGGACTCGTTGCAAGATTTGTTTGAACGTCACTTCTTAATTTTCGGGCATAAAGGGACGGATGACCAAACTAGTAATGTCAGTTGTTCTGACACTGATCCCACTACTCTTCAAAAGAGGAGGAAAGACAGTAAATCTGATTTATTAGTCTTGGAGACATGTCTGGTAGAGAATGATGATTCTGCCTGGATCCTTGATTCGGGTGCTACCAATCATGCCAGTTCCTCTTTACAAGGATTCAGCTGCTGGCAAACGTTGTCACATGGAGAAATGATTCTACGAGTCGATACTGGTAAGGTGTTTCAGCTATTGTTGTAGGCAGGCTGAAGTTATTTGTTGACAAGAAACGTTATCTGTTACTAAATAATGTTTTTGTAGTTCCCCATATTAAGAGGAACTTAATCTCGGTTTCTTGTTTCATTGAACAAGGCTATATCGTCTCTTTTTCTAAGAATAAAGTGTTTGTTTTCAAGAATGGAATGGAGATTGGTTATGGTTCAATGGAAAGTAACTTATATATATTAAGGTCGTTAGTCATAAAAGCCTTATTTAACACTGAAATGTTCAGTACGACAACAACATCTAAAAGACCAAAGGTTTCTCCTAAGGAAAATGTCCATCTTTGGCATCTTAGGTTAGGTCACATCAACCTCAATAGGATTGAGAAGTTGGTAAAAAGTGGACTTCTAAAGAGTTTAGAAGAAACTCTTTGCCAGTATGTGAATCATGCCTTGAAGGCAACATGACTAAATGACCTTTTACTGAAAAGGATTACAGAGCCAAGGAAGTCTTGGAGCTTATACATTCAGACCTCTGTGGTCCAATGAATGTTAGAGATCGAGGTGGGTATGAATATTTCATCTCTTTCATGGATGATTATTTAAGGTTTGGGTATCTCTACCTAATGCAACATAAGTCTGAAGCTCTTGACAAGTTCAAAGAATATCAGACTGTAATTGAAAACTTGTTAGGTAAGAAGATAAAAACACTACGATTTGATCGTGATAGAGAGTATATGGACCTCCAATTCTAGAAATATATGATAGAACATGGAATTGCGTCCCAACTCTCGACCCCTAGTACACCTCAGTAGAATGTTCTATCTGAAAGGAGAAACAGAACCTTGTTGGACATAGTTCGATCTATGATGAGTTATGTTCATCGTCTAGACTCATTTTGGGATTTTGTAGTGGTGACTGCATGTTATATCCTAAACAATGTTCCTTCGAAAAGTGTTTCTAAAATACCTTTTGAGTTGTGGAGAGGCCGTAATGGTAGTTTACGCCACTTCAGGATTTGGGGTTGTCCGGCACATGTGCTAGTGACTAACCCAAAGAAGTTGGAACCGCGTTCAAAGGTTTGCCTCTTTGTAGGCTACCCCAAGGAAACAAGAGGTGGATACTCCTATGATCCGAGTGAGAACAAAGTATTTATTTTTACAAATGCTATCTTCCTGGAAGAAGACCACATGAGGGATCATAATCCACGGAGTAAGCTAGTTTTGCGTGAGATCTCTAATGAGACTGAGACTGCTGAGGGTTCAACAAGAGTTGTTGAACAGGTCGACAAATCACCAAGAGTTGTTGAGATCGGAACATCTAGTCAACCAGTTCAAGAGTTGAGACTGCCTCGACGTAGTGGGAGGGTTATGAACCCATCGGATTACTACATGGGTTTGACTGAAGCTTAAAATGTCATTACGAAGGATGGGGTTTGAGGATCCATTATCTTTTAAGAAAGCAATGGAGGATGTTGACAAAGATGAATGGATTAAAACCATGAACTAGGAAATGGAGTCTATGTACTTCAATAACATCTGGGAGCTTGTTGATCCACCTGATGTGGTAAGACCTATTGGGTGTAAGTGGATCTATAAGCGAAAGAGAGGTGTAGATGGAAAGGTACAAAACTTTAAGGCTAGACTCGTGGCAAAGGGTTATACCTAGGTTGAGGGAGTTGACTATGAGGAAACTTTCTCACCTGTTGTCATGCTAAAGTCTATCTGGATTCTTCTATCCATTGCCCCATTTTATGATTATGAAATATGAAAAATGGACGTCAAGACTACCTTTCTTAATGGTAATCTTGAGAAGACCATCTATATGGCTCAACCAGAGGGGTTCATAATTTCAGATCAAGAGCAAAGAGTTTGCAAGCTTAATAGGTCCATTTATGGGCTAAAATAAGCATCTAGATCTTGGAACATCAGATTTGACACTGCTGTCAAGTCGTTTGGATTTGATCAGAACGTTGATGAGCCTTGTGTATACAAGAAGATCATTAAAAGCTCAGTAGCTTTCCTGGTACAGTATGTGGATGATATCCTACTCATTGGGAATGATGTAGGGTATCTGACTGACATTAAGAAATGGCTAGCTGTCCAGTTCTAAATGAAAGATTTGGGTGAGACACAGTATGTTCTAGGGATCCAAATCATTCGGGATCGTACGAACAAGCGGTTAGCCCTGTCTCAAGCATCACACATTGATCAAATGTTGATCAAGTACAGGATGCAGGATTCCAAGATGGGTTTATTACCCTTCAGGCATGGAATCGTTTTGTCTAAGGATCAATGTCCTAAGACACCTCAAGAGTTTGAGGAGATGAGATGGATTCCCTATGCTTCTGCTATAGAAGGCCTTATGTATGCAATGTTGTGTACCAGACTCGACATTTGCTATGCAGTAGGGATTGTCAGTCGGTATCAGTCCAATCCAAAATTTAATCACTAGACGGCGATCAAGACGATCCTCAAGTATCTTCTAAGAATGAGGGACTACATGCTCATGTATGGAGATAAGGATCTGATCCTTATAGGATGAACGAACTCTGACTTTCAAATCGATAGAGATTCTCATAAATCGACATTGAGGTCAGTGTTTACTCTGAATAGAGGGGCTGTAGTCTGGAAAAGCATCAAGCAAGGATGCATCGCGGACACCACTATGGAAGCCGAATACGTAGTTGCTTATGAAGCAACTAAGGAGGCTATTTGGCTAAGGAAATTCCTGTCAAATTTGGAAGTTGTTCCAAATATGAATTTGCCTATCACTATTTATTGTGATAACAGCAGGGCTGTGGCAAATTCAAAGGAGCCTCAGAGTCATTGTCGGGGTAAGCACATAGAATGGAAATATCACCTGATCAGGGAGATTTTGCATCGCGGTGATGTGATAGTCACGAAGATCACATCGAAGCACAACGTTGTTGATCCCTTTACAAAGGCCCTCACGACTAAAGTGTTCGAGGGTCACCTGGAGAGTCTGGGTCTGCGGGACATGCGGCATCTTGTCTAGGGCAAGTGGGGGATGATACTGGGGTATGCCCTAGTTTATTGTGTATTTACATTTTTATATTGTATTGTACATTAGTCTCCCGAGTCATTAGGACAAGTGGGAGATTGTTGGGATTGGTGTCCTAATTCTCCCGGAGTCTCGTTGTTTGTATTGATTGTTTGCAGAATAAAATAATTGTAATTTCATTCTGGCATATATTCATATCCAATAAACAAAGCTCCATGGTTATCTTATGTAAACTTAAGCATGTATATGTGATATACAAGTGGATCATGCCTTAAGTGATAACCTAAATAGGGATGTAGTATAAGGATTAAGGTCGGATACCTGATCCTGGTGACACTACGGATACGGCCCTCTTTGTAGAGGTTTGAAGTGTTGTAAACTACTACAGATGGTAGATCCTGACCATTCATATGGAGACATGCGAGCAGGGGTGTCCTATACAAAGAGTTTATATAAGACCGGACCACGAGATGACTAGAGCTCTTAAGACCATTGATACTAGAGACTTACATCTCACCTAAACGACCATAGGTGACACGACACTTCAATCCTGAGTGTTTTTGGAACTACCTTTGAGGGCGCCTTTGATTAGTATGGGTGAGAGTGTGCCAAGACATCAAAATTGCCTACCTTTTGGGACTTTTCTGATGGAGCTGAAACTCAATCCACAATGGAATTCACTTTTTCCCAGAAGAGATAAGTATAGAAGATTGCTCCCTTAAGGGCTGATTCCGAGGCTTGAACATAGTGCAACAGCTTCTCTTTGGAAGAGAAGACTCAGTCATAGTAGAACCTATGACTTATTTCATTAGAGGATCATGGGTACTTAATAATAATTAACTATCCAAAGGCATAAGTTATTCCCGAGCTGTACTTACGAGCGATCTGTGAAGGGTTGTCCACCTATTGGTTAAATGGACACAACGAAATAATCTGTTAAGGTCATGTCTCTTTAGTGGAAGTGCCTGCCAATTAACGGATGGTGGATCCCGTGACTAAAAAGTTAGTCAGTTATTCACGTACCATTGGAGCTCGAGCTACAGGTCCATAAGGTCCCCTTGGTAGCTCAATGGATTCAGTTGAGGATCAGTTCTTGGTGTTGATTTGAATGTTTAAATTGACAAAGGTATATATATTATAATATATGGTATGATATGATGAGATACATCTAGTGGAGGATTAAATGTAGGAGATTTAATTAAGTCCATGAGAATAGAAAAAGAACTATGGTTTATTTTTCATAGAATGAAATATTAAAACTATAGGTTAAAAATATGTATGATAAGTTGGTTATCATTTATATTTATAATACTATAATTATTGGAATGATTAAATTTTTTCTCTAATAACAATTGATGGAAGGTTATGGTGGTTTTCATGTAACGTGAGATAAAAGGAAATTGGTTTCCTAATTTTAGAAAGGTTGAAAGTTTGAATTTTTGAATTATCTCTCAGAAAAAGAACTCACGAATGTCAAATAAATGGATTTACTAAGCACAACTTGACGAGTAATAAATCGTCTGTAGTTTTGTAAACAAGAACACGGACACTAAGCATGAGCTAAACTCCGCTTAGCTTTTGCTAACGATCTAGCCATGAAACTTACGAATAGGTTTAAGCCATTCCCACTTGCCAATCTTTCACGATTGGTTGTTCCTCCGTTTCTATAGCCTCAAACCAAGTCCAAACAGAGCCCACCCTCCGGATTCTCATACCGAGAATACCAAGGTACCCTTCTTGGTGGTGTCATACTCAACTCGACACCATCGAGGTTCTGTAGAGGCCGTTCGTGTTGTTGGGGTGTTCGTGACTGAGACGATCGTTGAGTTTGAGTGCGCGGTGTTCGTGTAGTATAGCGGTTGTGTTGTTCGAGTGTTCGAGGTTACTGTGTTCGAGCGTTCTTGATCAAGGACCTTGGCAATGAGTCTACAAATGTGTGTAGATTTCTTCGTGATTGTTTGTTGTATCATGCTGTAATTTCTGTAATGAATGCATAGCCGTATGTTTGTGTTTATGACTTTAATTGTAAAATTCATATATAATTGTAATTTAGAATGATCTTTCCGCTACTCATGGAAATCCTCGTGATCGATTTCCTTTAATTGTAACATCTACAAAGCGAGTTATATTTTCAGTGTCACTAGGATAAGGTACCCAACCTTATCTATATACTATAGACTATTTAGGTTATCTCTTAAACACGATCCACTTGTATGTCTCTACATACATGTTTAGGCTACAAAAGATAAACCTTTGATATTTGTTTATTGGTTTTGTGGGTTAATGCTACTAAATGTCGAATAAAACACCTCATATTTTATTAAATAAATAAACTGTTTGTACAATACAATTACAAACTACAGAACCTACGAGATTTAGGATATCAACTCCTAACAATCTCCTAATTGCCCTAAAATTAGTGGAGTGTACATCACAAAAGTCATACTAATACAAAAGTACAACAAACAAGAAACTGGTGATGGAGTTAGCATGCAATTAACAGAAGCAAACAAAATCATTAAACACTCTAATTCAATCAATTTTAGCAATTAAGTAAGCATGTTCATAAACGAAAATAGGGTTTCTGAAAACTAGCCTTTGAAGGCTTCAAATTCTTCAATTCCAGCTTGAATCTCCACTCCAACAGGATGTAGACCACCACTTGATCTTCCATACTATTCTCTAGGACCTTAGATTGGGAGGTGGATTCCAAAAGGAGTACGAATTTTAAGAAATTTTGTGGAGAAAAGTTGGTTTTTTCATGAAGAGTGAAGAACCTTTCTTCAACTCATTTTTCTAACCAGAATTCAGATTTGCATGTCACTTAACTCAGCAAATTAAAAATTTTGTTCAATTCGTTCATGCATCCTGAATTCACATGGAAATGACATCAAGTAGTTTAATATTCAAGTGGGAATTAGTGGTCAAAGTGGGATAAACCCACTAAAAAGTATTTTCTTATTTTTTAAATTAAAATTCAATTTTTAATTTAATTTATATTTTTTAGAAAATTAAATTAAAAAAAAATTAAATGATTATTTGAATTTTATTATAAAATTAGAATTTCTAATTTTAAATTAAAATTAAGTTTCCAAATAATTAAATTTTAATGAAATTAATTTAATTTAATTTAAAGTAATTAATTAAATAATTTAATTAATCAAAATAATTTAATATCCAATATTAAATTATTTACACCACCAATTCCACAATCATGAATGTTCATTCATGTAATTAATATTTAAATAAAATTTAAATATTATCCAATTCTCTAATTTCATTTAATTTGATAATTAAACGTGTAATTATATCGTATATAAATAATGATTCCCTTAATTTGAATTTGAACGATTCAAATTTACTCATACGTTATTCTAAGGTTTAATCTATGTGTAAGCTAGTAGGGGGACCTAATATACTTACAGATCATGGACTCCAACGATATGAGATTAATTAGCTAAACTCTTTAAATCGAATTAATCAACATTCATTAACTATCGGGTCACTCCACTAGGTCACTCCACTAAAGCCCAGTAGTTGCATTTCCCTCATCGTAGATATATTTCTGTCTACTTTATTTAACCATAATCAGCAAGTTAGTCATTCACGAGCGTTCGTAACTCCAACTAGGTCAAATTATCGTTTTACCTTTGGGTTACCTCTGACTCCTTCAGTTCCAGTATTTCTTTAATGAACAATCTATTTATGGTTCAACTAATAAAATAAAATTTCTCTCAGACGATGAGAGGGTAGGGCCCTTTGTTCAAGTCCTGGAGACACCACATAAGGGGGAAAAAAGTGAATTCCATCTTGTATGACTATGTTCCCAGCTTCCCACTCAGTCTTGTCCTCAAAATGGTAGGCATATTGAGTCGGCGAATTGGCCACCTTTACCCATACAAATCAAAGGACGATCTCTTGTGAACAGGAGTTCATAATATACTCAGATTAAGATTAAGTCGCCTAGGTCTTCCTATTGAAATAGGGACCCAACTAGTTAACGGTGTTACATCTAGTGGTTACTATTTCACGGTTCAGTCTTATGAAAACTCATTGCATAGGATACCCCATTCGTGTGTCACCTACACGTACGCTTTGGATCATTGCATTTGTATCAAATACAAAGTGGGTTGGATAGTCTTTCCAAGATAAGGTACCCAATCTTATCCCTATACTATAGACCGTTTAGGTTGTATCTTGAACATTGGTCCCTATATATCTTCACATATAGTTCAAGATTCATAAGATAGCCTTAGATGTTAATTTATTGGATTTAGGGTTATTAGGATAAAATAGATAACAATACAAACAATAACATTTATTGAATTAACATCTATACTCTTTATTGATGACGGTCAATTAATAACATTTACTTTCTACGAGTCTTAGGGCATAAAATTCAACAAACTCTCATTTGAACTAAAACTTCAGTAATTGGGTTGTACACACTCCAAAAGGCAGGATAATGCTAAATACAATAAACCAGGGCATCCATATACCCATTACAAATCTCCCACTTGTCCTAGATTATATAATGTACATGTTTCGTAGACCTAGATTCTCTAGATGATCCTCGAACACTTTTGCAGAGAGAGTCTTCGTAAATGGATCAACAATGTTGTGCTATGATGCAATCTTTGTGACGATTACGACTCCCCTTTGCACAATTTGTTGGGGTTGATGCCCTAAATCTCATAGAGTCCTGTAGTTTGTAATTATATTATACAAATATTATATTTATTTAATAAAATATGATATATTTTATTTGACATTTAGTAGCATTGAACCCACAAACCAATAAACTAACATCTAAGGTTATCATCTGTAGTTTAAACATATATATAGAGACATACAGCTGGATCATGTTTAAGTGATAACCTAAATAGTCTATAGTAGATGGATAAGGCTGGATACCTTATCCTGGTGACACTAAGAGTACGACCCACTTTATAGATATTACAATTATTGTAAAGTGCTACAGATGATATGATTCTGATCATTTATGTGGAGACATGTGAGCGGAGGTATTCTATACAAAGGAGTTAGTATAAGATCAGACTATGAAATTACTAGTCTCATTATATATATATCAATACATAATAAATCCATGATTTAGTTTTGAAAATTTTAGAAAGCGGGTATTTATTTTTGTCGTTTATAAAAAAAGTGTATATTCATATATTTATTAGTTTGCTATATAATTTGAGCCATAATTTCTTACCTATTTTGTTTTGGTTATATGTTTATATCAAAGTTAATAGGAGAAAGGCCCCCATTGCATAAATGACAATCTTTCTTCATTTCATAGTAAAAATATAATCTTAAAAAACAAATTATTCAATTTTTTAAAGAAAACCTTTAGCAATTGTTAGAATTTATTGTTATTATCAAATATCGGTAACACTTTATTTTAAGAAAAAGTTTTCAAATGAAATATTTTTGAAAAGTTTTAAAGTATAACTAAAATTGGTTTTTAGAAAATAACAAAAATATTCATTAAAAAAATAATTCGAATAAGGATAAGATTTTTTTTCCCCAAAAGTTACAATATAAATTATAGGGGAGTTGCATGAATAGTTATTTTATAATAAATATGTTGCGAAATCGACAATTAAAGAACACAAAAAAGGAACGTAGAGATAGAAAAGATTGGCACACAGATATACGTGGTTCACTAATAGTGTGTTAGCTACGTCCACGGGCAGAGGGAGAATAACATTATTTGAGAGAATGCTTTTAGAAATTATATCAAAACGGCGCCTCTAGGGTTAGAGAGTTTAGATAGCGCACTACTTTAAGCCCTAGGATCAAAATCGTAAATAACTACAAATAATTAATTGTTCCTCCCGAGATAATTAGTTTATATAGCGCACTACTCTAAACCCCAGTGTCAAAATCGTAAATAACTACAAATAATTGTAAATAAATCAAAACGGCCCCTGTACTTGGTTGTTTGAAGCGCCAACAAACAGATTCAAGGTATTTCAACAAATTTCCACTTTGATTTGAATTCTTTTCCACTTTGACTTGAATTCTTTCCCAGATAACAGATGTACCAAAAAAGCAACATAAATCAATATTGCCAGACGTACCCAGACTTCTCCCTCATGCCTCAAAGTATCCCACAAAGGCGACTACTAACAATTCAAAACATTCAGCAAGTCCAAACAATGTTGGAAATTGCCTTGTGGAACCGGTTTGGTGAATATATCAGTAGGGTTATCAGCAGTACCAATTTTCATCACTTTAACTCTCTACTCACCTCTTAAGAAGTGATTTCTTACATCTATGTGCTTAGTTCTCTCATGATGAACTTGATCCTTAGTTACGCATATTGCACTTAAACTATCACAATATACAATAGCTTGGTCATGATGCAAACCAAGATCACTAACTAACCCCCTCAACCATATTCCCTCTTTAGCAGCTTCTGTCAAGGCCATGTACTATGCTTCAGTAGTAGACAAAGTAACTGTAGGCTGTAAGGTTGCCTTTTAACTAACAACAGAACCACCCAGAGTGAACACATAGCCAATCATAGACCTCCTACTATCAACATCTCCAGCATAGTCAAAATCAGAATGACCAGTCACCAAACACTCTGTGCAATTCCTATAAACAAGACCAACATCAGATGTACCTCTAAGGTAACGAAAAATCCTTTTAACAGCTTGCCAATGCTCATTCTCAGGTTGACCCATGAACCTGCTGACAACACTAACAGCATGGGCAAGATCAGACCTAGTACAGACCATAGCATACATCAAACTTCCCATGGCACTAGCATAAGGAACTCGAGACATGTACTCCTTCTCAGATTCAGACTGTGGTGAAAACACAGATGACAAACGAGCATTTACAGCACTAGGAGTATCTATAGGATTAGTTGATGACATACCAAACCTGGACAATATTTTATGAATATATCCTTTCTGCGACAAGAAAAGCTTATTCTATCTCCGTCCCTATGAATCTCCATACCCAGAATTTTCTGAGCAGCACCCAAATTCTTCATATCAAACTCAGCACTGAGAAGATTATTCAATTTCAGAATATCAGACTTGGACTTTGCAGCTATGTGCATATCATCTACATATAAAAGTAGATAAATCATCGAACCATCATCAGCTTTGTTTTCATATACACAACAATCATACGGACTCCTGTTATAGCCAAGTCCAATCATATAGCTATCAAATCATTTGTACCATTGCCTTGGAGACTGCTTTAACCCATACAAAGATTTCTTCAACTTACAAACATAATCTTCTTCCTCCAACTCTCCATGTAACAAAGCTGTCTTCATATCTAGTTGTTCAAGTTCTAAATTCTGATGTGCTACTATAGCTAGTAACACTCTGATAGAAGTATGTCTGACTACTGGTGAGAAGATCTCATTATAATCAACTCCTTCCCTTTGTGTGAACCCTCTAGCAACAACTCGAGCTTTATATTTAATGCCCTCTGAAGGTGATATTCCTTCCTTTTTCTTGAAGACCCATTTACAAGTGACAATTTTTCTCTCTTTAGATCGTTTAACTAATTTCCAAGTTTGATTTTTGTCAAGAGATTCCATCTCATCCCCCATAGCAGCAAGTCATTGAGTAGACTCACCATATGATACAGCTTCTCTATAGGTGGATGGCTCATGAGGATCCACCTCTTTAGTAACCTGCAACGCAAAAGTAACTCTATCTTCAAAACCATACCTCACAGGAGGTCCAACACCAACTCTTCTAGCTCTATCACGAGCTATACTCGGTTGATCTACTCGTGATCTAGAATTCTCAAGCAAAGAAACTTCTGACGTTCTAGGCACATTAATTTCTGGTTGAACATCAGTTTCTATAGTAACGTGTTGATCTTCTCCATCTTGATGTTGTAATTCATTCACAGCTGAAGTGAATTGCATCTCCACCTGTTTATCAACACTACTACTTCCTCCCACATCAGCAGACGTCACAAAAGGCTTTACAGTTGAGTTAAGCATGGAATTTTCATCAAATATCACAGTTCTACTAAATATGACTCTATTCTCAGAAGGTGACCAGACTCTATATCCCTTAACTCCATCCCCAAAACCCACAAATATACCATTTTTAGCTCTCGGTTCTAATTTACCCTCATTAACATGATAGTAGACAGTACAACAAAAAACTTTTAATAAAGAATAATCTGCAGGCTTTCCAGACCACACCTCGTAAGGTGTTTTACAATCAATAGCTGTGTGAGGTCCACGATGGATCAGATAACATGATGTATTTACTGCTTTTGCCCAAAACCTTCTAGCCAACCCTGCATTAGAGAGTATGCATCTTGCTTTCTCCAACAACGTCTAATTCATACATTCTACAACCCCATTTTACTGTGGAGTATTCCTAACAGTGTGATGGTGAACAATGCCCTCAACTTTACAGAACTCATTAAATTCAGATCCATAGAATTCCAGACCATTATCAGTTCGTAGCCTTTTGATCTTCTTCCCAGTTTGGTTTTCAATTAATATCTTCTACTGCTTGAAATTCTTGAAGGCTTCACTTTTATGTTTCATCATAAAAACCCAAGTTATTCTTGAGTAATCATCAATTATAGACAAAAAATACCTACTGCCTTCAATAGATTCAACTTTGGAAGGTCCCAACAGTTTGAATGAATATAATCAAGTGTCCCTTTTGTACGATGAACACCTTTTGAAAACTTGCTGTGATGAAGCTTCCCAAATACATAATGTTAACAAAATTCAAAATCCTGTACCTTGTGCCTACAAAGATCTCTTTTTGACAGAATTTGCATCCCTTTTTCACTCATATGACCAAGTCTCATATGCCATAACTTAGTCATATCATCCTTGTGAACGACCGACAATGCAACAACAACATAACCTGTTATCGTGGAACCTAATAGAAAATACAGTGTTCCACACTTTATGGCTTTCAGAACTACCTCAGAGCCCTTATAGACATACATTACTCCACCTTTACCTTCAAAACTGTAACCCTTGCTATCGAGTACACTAAAGGATATTAAACTCTTCTTCATTAGTGGAACATGCCTAACCTCTTTTAAAGTGTAGAAGGCAGCATTATGTGTTCATATCTTTACTGAGCCGATTCCAACTATCTTGCACACAACACCATTAGCATGCTAATATTCCCTCCATCTATTTGCTGATAGGTTGAGAATCACTCTCTATTTGGGCACATATGATAAGATGCCCCATAATAAAAAACCCACACATCATCAAAATGTGAATGTTCATTCACAACTAAAACTAGATCTCCTTTAGAATCGATCTTGACTTCTTCAGAATCAATCTCAACTTGTGCAACAGAGGCAGATGTTTCCCTTTTGTCACTATTTTCCTTCTTTTCCTGATTCCTTTTTATCTTAAGACATTCGGTTTTCCAATGCCCTTTTCTTACAATAGTTACAAATATCATCTGACCTAGAACCCTTTGACTTCAAAGACCTTTTATTCTGGTTCGACTTTTGCTTACCATAATTCCTATGTCTATTGCTCCCTATAGCAGCTAACCCAGATGCCTGACTTTCTGTAACTACACTTCCTGCATTCTGGTGGTCCTCTCTCATAAGCAACGTGGACTTTGTATCTTCTAACGTCAGAGTTTCTTTCCCTCCAATATACGAGTAAACGAAAGTCTCATACGATGGGGGCAAAGATGTCAACAGATTTAGGTCAGCATCCTCATCATCAACCTTAAACTCTACGTTATGCAGATCTAATAAAATTTTATTTAATTGATCAAGATGGTCTCGTAAAGACGTACCTTCCTACATACGTAGATGATACAGACGTTTCTTCATAAACAACTTCTTGGTTAAAGATTTTGTCATGTAAAGGCTTTCCAACTTCAACCAAAGGCCAGCAGCAGTTTCTTCATCTGTGACCTCGATGATGATGTCATCAGCCAAACATAGCATGATCGTCGAATGAGCCTTCTCCTCAAGAGTCTGCCACTCTTCACCATCCACGGTAGCCTTCTTTGACTTACCCGTTAGCTGCGCCCATAGCCCCTGCTGCTTTAACAGGGATCACATCTTGATCTGCCATAAACCAAACTGTTCCTCCCGATAAATTTGTTGATCTTTACGTTCACGCCAGACATCTTCAATTGTCGAACAAATGCGGAATTTTAAAAAAACCTAACAAGGCTCTGATACCAGTTTGTTGCAAAATCGATAATTAAAGAACACAAAAAAGGAACGTAGAGATAGAGAAGATCGACACACAGATATATGTGGTTCACTAACAGTGTGCTAGCTACGTCCACAGGCAGAGGGAGAACAATATTATTTGAGAGAATGTTTTCAGAAATTACATCAAAACGACACCTCTAGGGTTAGAGAGTTTATATAGCGCACTACTCTAAACCCTAGGGTCAAATCGTAAATAACTACAAATAATTAACTGTTCCTCCCAGGATAATTAGTTTATATAGCGCAATACTCTAAACCCTAGGGTCAAAATCGTAAATAACTACAAATAATCGTAAATAAATCAAAACCCGCCCCCATACTTGGTTGTTCGAAGTGCCAACAAACAAATTTAAGGCATTTCAACAAGATATTAGAGTTTAAGTAAGAAGATAAAAGTATTTGCAAATATAGATTTTTTATATTAAAGATTTAGGCCCAGAAAAAGGAAAAGACTAAAATGGACATGGCCCATATAAAACCTTTTGGCCCACCTTATTTCGACCCTTCATCTTCTTCCGTGAAAAAACCGTAGAAAACACTTCTTTCCGGAAAACACTTCCAACCCTTATTTCAAGCTCTATAATCGCGGAAAACACTTCCAACCTTTCGATTTTGACAGTGTCGTCTTCTTCCGCTCTGACAGTGCCGTCTTCTTCCCCATCGATTTCGCTCCAAACTTCAAAAGGTACGTTGTTCTTCTTCGTTTCTTCGTTTCTTCTTTTTCCTTTCTTCATCTCTTCATCACTGATAGCAAAAATTCGAAAACGTAGGGCTTCGTTCATCCTCCATTGACAGTTTATAAAAGAAGATAAATAGTTATTTCAAATTAGGGCTACATGGATTCTCCATCTTCTTTAGGTGTTCCATTCAGTATTTTATTATGCATTTTGGTCACAATGTAGTCATCACAGTGTAGTCATCATAGACTATTAGTCTTCAAAATGTTGATTATGTGAAGATTATTTGTTGATATTTGTTGATAGTTGTTTATATGTTGATTGTGATTTGCTGATTTTTTGAGGAATATGTTGATAGTTTATTGTTGACTGTATTTGATTGCTAATTATGTGAAGATTATTATACTGTGTTTCGTTGTGATTTTCTAATGTTTCAGTGAATATTATGCTAATTTAGTTATTTATTAGTGATAGGATTTATCACTAATGCTTCAAGGAATATGTTGATAATTCGTTGATAGTTTGTTGATATGATGTGAAGTTTATTTCTTGATATTTCTTGATATGCTCATTGGGATTTGCTAATTTTTCGGTGAATATATTGATAGTTTATTGTTTGTTGTGTTTGATTGCTAATTATGTGAAGTTTATTGTATTGTGTTTGATTGTGATTTGTTGATGTTCAATGAATATTATGCTAATTTAGTTATTTATTAGTGATAGAAGTTATCAATGATGCTTCAGGGAATGTGTTGATAGTTCATTGATAGTTTATTGATGGATTTATCTATAAACAAACTATCACTGATGCTATCATTGATGCTAATTTAGTTTCCTGTACTGTGATTTGATGATTGTTTATTTATAGAAAAAGTATCTATCACTATTATTGCTATCAGTGATACTCTTTTACTGCTATCACTAATAGTATCTATCACTGATAGTATCACTAGAGTATAACATTAGGAGAATGTAATTGATAGCATCTTTAAGTGATATCTCTAATAGGGTACTATCAATGATATGAATGTAATGGTTCCACATGTTTGTTTTTAGGATAAATGGAGAAAGAAAATAGAAAATCATTGGAAGGATCAACATCTGGAAAAAAACACAAGAAGATCAAGGTCCACAATCTAATGATATTTTTATAAATTTATATAGATTTGTGGTTGCTTTTTTCTTACATTTAGGTTATTTTCATATATATAGGAAAATGTATTAATTGTTCCAGAAAGTGAATGGACAAACCCATTAAAATTCAGCTCCTTCATAAGTTTAGAAGTCTTGTCTAACATAGGAAAATTAGATGAGCCATCACTCCAACTATTTAAAGAAGGTCATTTTGGGCACTTCTTAGATATGAAAATGAAAAGGGTGCCCAACTAACTCATATCACACCTAATTAGAAGGCAATGCACAACTACCAAACAAAATATCTTGGCCTTTAATTTAGAAGGACATATTTCATAATTCGGCCTCAAGGATTTTTGTTTATTAACGTTTAAATTATGATGATTACCCTATAGATGGTATCTATAGTGAACAGGAATCAATGGACAATACAATTAGGAACTTCTTTTTCAAGACAAATACGAAAATTATAAGAGAGCTCTAACCTACTTTTAATTTGTTAGGTTCTGATGCCAATCTACCCATTGATATAAATGTCAAACTTGCACACTTGTATTTTCTAGAAAGCTTCCTAATTCCTACATAAGGACATAACAAAGTAAATTGGAAGCATCTAAAAATGTTGGATGATGAAGAAAAGTTTAGATCTTATCCATGGGGCAGGGTTTCCTTTGAACTAACTATAGTGTTTTTTAAGAAGGCTGTCATCAATAAGCCATCTTCCATTTTCCTCCAAGGATTTCCACATGCTTTGGTGTATTGGGCTTTTGAAATTATACCAAAATTATCCAACCCCACTATTTGATTTGTACGAAGAATAAAAAGTGATGGACCTAGACTTACTCAATGGGAATCTCAAGAACCTAATGATTGGCAACACATCAACAACAATATTTTCAAAGCCACTAGTGTAAGTCTTTTATTACTGTTATTTCCTTTATTTATATATATTATTAGCATGCTATCAAATGATAGAAACTATAACTGATGTTTCAGCTTTTATGACATAGAAGATACCACTATCAGTGATAGCTTCTATCAGTCATTTGGAACTATTGTGATATCTTCTATCATTGATAGCATGTTATTATAGATAGAAGCAATCAATGATAGCTTGAAATCAGTGATTGTTTCTATAAACATGCTGTAGCACTAACATCTTTATTAAACTTTTAGCTTACCGTTGCTTCATTGGTTCCAACTGAACAAGAATTACAATCAAACTATTATGGCTATTTTGCGGAACTGGAAACAAGGGAGATGGATATTGAAAAAGAAAAAGAAGGAAAACAAATGTCAACTAGTAAAAGAATTGCATCATTACAAGAAGGGATTAAAGAATTAAAAAGAGGACAAGAAGATATTAAGAAAGACATCCATGAAAAGCACAAGGAGATTCTTGATATAGGAAACATAAAAGAAGCTATCAGTGATAAACTTCCACAAAAAGAAGAAGGTGGTGAAAAGCAATCTCAAAAATCTCTTGAGAAGAACAAAGCGCCATCATCTAGTTTGGAACTTTTAGATGCAAGTTTAGAAGTTCTAGAGATAAAACTTGTGATTTTCTTTTTCTGTAAAGAAGTACAATAACATAAATGATATATACATGCAGGCTGAAGTTGAAACTGCTAAGGACAAGGAGACTCAAGAAAAGGGTGTTTAAGAGAATGACCAACAAGAGTAATTGCAAGATGATCCTAAAGATGAAGAGGAAGATTAAGAAGAAAAAGAGGATAAAGATAGAGAAGAGGAAAAGAATGTAGATAAAGAAGATATGACGAAAAAGAAGGTAAATATTGATTGATTGATTGATGATTTTAATTATAAGATTAACATGTTATCAGTGATATCTGAAATCACTGATAACCAACTATTAGTGATAACACGCTATCGTTGATAGTTTGTTATCAGTGATAGTATAAATAATAGAAAGCTTTATTTACTTGACCGATACTGATAACACACTGATAGATGTCATGTTATATTTGATTCCATGATTTTAGGTTATTGAAAAGACTCTTAAAAAGAGTCCAAAAAAATATAGACCAAAGGTTGTCGTAAAAAATATGGAGGACAACAAGAGACCAAAAAGACAAGCAAAACCAACCAAGAAAATTTTAGAGAATGCAAAACAACAAAAGAAAGATAAAAAGAAGGTCTCTCCAAATGTGTCTACCAAGGTGTCTCCAAGCAAAGCTACAAGGCATTCTCCAAAATGGAATGACGACGCTCCAAGCTTTGAACTCAAAATATCACAACTTTGATTGACAATAGATAGACTTGTTTATTGACAATAGATAGACTTCTGTTTAACAATGATGACTTTTTTTTTTTTTTTTTTACAATAGATAGGCTTCTGTGATAGTTAGACAGTGATTGTTATGCTTTTGGAAATTAGATTGTTATTTTACAAGATTAGTGATAGTTAGATTCAAAATTAGATTGAAAATTATTTTGGACAATAGACAGTGATTGTTATGCTTTTGGAAATTACATTGTTATTTTACAAGATCGATGATAGTTAGATTGAATCAATATGAATCCTTCATAAATGTGATTGATATAGTTGCAACTTTCAATTTATTTTAGTGTTCTTCAACAGGTTGTTCAGTGTTCTTCAATAGATTGTTGGGTTGACCAAACTTTAAACACAAGCTGCACAGCTTCTATCATTGATAGTATGGTATCAGTAATAGATATGCTTTCAGTGACAAAATCTATCATTGATGGATTTTCTACAAAAAATGCTTATTTTTTAGTATAGTTATTTAACAAAAGAAGTTTTGATGCTTTTGAATTCATTGTATTAATTGCTGACATAAGCTATTTTAGAGCTATTTAACAACAGGTTGTTGGGTTGATCAAACTTTAAACACAAGCTGCACAGCTTCTATCACTGATAATATGGTATCAGTAATAGACATGCTATCAGTGATAGAATCTATCATTGATAGATTTTATGCAAAAATTCTTATCTTTTAGTATATTTATTTAACAAAAGAAGTTTGATGCTTTTGAATTCATTGTATTAATTGCTGACAGAAGCTATTATAGATAGCTTGATATCATTTCTTTCTATTATCGTGGCTAAAGGAAAACGAAAGCTTCATAAATAAAAGCATCATATTGTGAGTAATCATATTGACTAAAGAATGGATATATCAACAACAAAATCTGTTCCACTGACAAAACATTAGTAACTAGGTCTCTAATATATTTATGACAAACATCAATAACAAATTGTCTCACTATCTAATGGTTAAATTGATGACAACAAGCAACAACTACAATCTAATTAATAAATTGGTGAAAAAACATCGGCTATCTCACTATCATTGATAAATTGATGACAAACATCAATTACAAAATAAGCTTCTTCATTACAAACATCAATTACAAATCAAGCTTCTTCATTAAACAACTGGTGGCAATTTGCATGTCCAACAATTATGGCCATGACGATGACATCGACTACACTTCGAGCTCATTTTCTTTTCACCAATTGATAATATTCTTTGTTTGTGTGGTCGTCCAGCTGGACATTTAACTATTGGAGGTAATACATTTACACCAACATCAACAAATCTTCAATCAGAATGATTTCCAATAGGATAAACTGGTCCTTTATAGGTTGATAACGATGTATTGGAAAAATAGTAGTCCGACACAAAAGCATATATATCTAAATTTAGCTCACGAATAATAGCACAAGCATAAACACATGGAATCTCCACCAAATCCCAAACACGACAACTACACGATTTATAGGCCAAATTTACCAAAAAGTGATTATCTCCCTCGACTACTTTATATTCTTAATTGTAATAGGATCAACCTGAAAAATAAAATAGTCAATGAAATGTAATCAACTAGATGAACTAATGGAATGTCAATGAAAACTAAAATGTAAACGAAAATGTATGTGATACTATCACTACCTGATTAAATATTTTCAAGCTATCAATGAAAACAAAAACTATCACTGATACCATGTTATCAATGACAAAAGCTATCACTGATAACATGTTATTAATGATATTTTCTAATAGTTAAGGTATTTGTACCTTGAAACTTCTTGACTGACTGTGTTGCTCTTGCAACTCAGACTCTAACCAACTAGTCAAAACAGTCTTCATAGATAATACTGATTAACCTTTTTTATAAAACCAATTTTGAAGTATTTCTCTAATATAATCAAGTAATGATGCAACAGGGAACTCCTAGGCTCTTTCAAAATATTATTTAATCACTCTGAAATATTAGTAGTCATCATATTATACCTTATTCTCCTAGAATGCGCACGTACCCATTTCTCAAAACCAACTTTACTGATTCCATCCATTTCATATAAAACTCGAACTTATCAATTGTATAAGCTTTTGCACAAATATAATATATGTCATCAATTAAAGAATCCTTATAAATCAACTTCATATTTTGCAAAAGGTGTCAAGACAAACACAATACTCAACATTTGGAAAAATATTCATAACACCTTTCAGAATGCTAAAATGTCGATCAGAAATAATGACTAATCCTTCTCGTTCACCAAAATTTTTCTTTAAATTCTCAAAAAACCATCTCCAGGATGCATCATTTTTAGAGTAAAAAATACTGAAAGCAAGAGGAAAAATCTGATTGTTACCATCAATTGTTGAAGTCGTCAAAAAAGTCCTAACATATTTACATTTCAAGAACGTCTCATCAACTGATATATTAGGCCTACAATGCTTCCAACCCTCAATTGATACTCCAATAGCCATATAACAATACTTAAAATACCCATTTATGTCAGCTTCATAGGTAGTGAATGTACCTAAAAGAAGAAAATAAACAACTAAGCCAGATTACAAAAGGTATATAATTGAGTGATGCCTACCACTAATAGCTTCTATCACTGGTTGCAGTCCATCACCAATAGCTTCCATGTTATTGGTGATGGAAGATATCAATGATAGACTCCAATCAGTGATAGGAGCTATCATTGATAGATCATATAATAAGTCAGAAACAAGAAACCTGGATTCTTTTCTTCTAACTTCATAAAAAACTTTGGAATCAAAGCATATGATTCACGTGCATCGCCTTTCAAAGACTTCATTATTTGTTCTTTTACCCTCCATGCTTTATAATAGCTAATAGTTACGCCAAATTCTTTACGGACTTTATTCACAATATCACTAAGAGTAGAGGTATGAGAAGAACTAAATCTAAAATCATTTTTCAAACATTCAGCTATTAAGGACGAAGAAGCTTGCCAATGACAAGTTTGAATACTTTTTATAGAACAATCATGAATATCAATAAACTTCCTAAGCATCCACAAAACACTCCGCTTGTAACAGGATGCCCTCACATACCACTGACAACCATCTTGAACACATTGAAACACAATTGCTCTTGAATTTGACATTATAGTCTTAAATTCAAAATTCTTCGTAACCTCTATCAAGTAAAAACAATTTGATAAAATCTCTTTACTAGCAAATACATCTTTTTCTTTCAAATCTCGAGCAATATATATATCCATAATCACTTGGAAATCACCATCATCAATCATAGGTTTAGAAGAAGGAACAGTAGACAAATAATTCTTAGCTCCACTAGAAACAACATTAGAAGACACTTCCAAACATGAACTACTGGTATGAGCAACCAAAAGATGTCGTGTATTGTGTTCCTTAACTAAAGCCAAAAACCAAGCTATATCCTTATCTTCACGAATTTGAACTACATTTTGAACCTCATTCATAACAAAATCTAATAAACCTGAAAGTTCTATAGAAGAAGTAGACACATCCAAAAAAATCTCCTTAACTATTAAACCCATAAAATCTTCAAAAATCATTATATCATCTACTAAAACTCCAATAGATTTGTAATTCACATAACAGTGTTTTTCATTCCATATTCCACTATGAAAAACAGCTATTGGAATAACCATGTTTTAAAATTCCTGCAAAAGTAAAACAAAAATTCTTGAATAACAATATCAATAGGTTCTAATATCTATCAAAAGTAAAGATAAATCTATCAATATCATTGATACCAGTCTAAAACTAGGCATGTCTTTCAATGGATATCAATAAAACATAATGAACAAATAAAAAAATGATAGCAATCACATATATTCTATCAGTGATAGACATTATCAATGATAGCCATTGATATCTTCCAATTGATGCCAGTAGCTTCTAAACCCTAAGATAATACATTGTAGCAGAAAATAATAAATGACAAACAAAAAGTCAAGGTAGCTGTAATAGCAAACATCAAAATACACTGATACGTTTATAGAAAGAATATACAGTATCAAATGAAACAGTGAAGAATGCAAGCCCTAACTTAATTAATCATTCAAAACTCAAAATATCAAAGAAAAAGTAAACAACACAATGAACAAAGAAAAATTTCATGAAAGCACACAAACTCCACTCACAATCCATTATGTTCATAGTGAGCTGAAGAAATCATTAGGTTCTTGAGAAAAAGAGAAAGAAAAAACTAAATGACCTGAAGAACTCGAGGGAAAAATTGAAAAACAGAATCGAAAAATAAGAACACTAAAAGAAAAAAAAATCCCAATCAAAGATGAAATCGTAAAAAGAAAAATGAACTCACGAATTGGAATTGATCGAAGTATCACGGAACTTCATGAATGGGATTTCATGGAGACTGATTCATCGATTGATGTTTCACCGTGAAAGAAAAAGGAAAGTATTCACGAACGGCAATGTGAAAAAGAAAAGTTAATAAAGGGAAAGAGAGGGTAAATTTGGAATTTCGAAAAAAATAATAACTTGACCGGTCAATGTTTGCTATTTTAGCAAATATTTGAAATGTGGTATATATGATCAGTTTTTCTTCTCATTTGTATTATTCGATAAAAATTTCCTAAATTCTAAGGTGATGATTATTTCATATAATTTTTGGTGAGAAAAGGTTCATCATATTTCTCGGTTGAATAATTGAAATGAAAAATGAATTTTATTATTTTAAACATAAAACATAATATCTTTTTTATGAAAATAAGGTTAAAATAATATCTATTTATCATATAAATAAAATTTAAAAACTAAACACTCTTTGGTTTCTATGAGTTAAGGCTACGTTTGTTATTCTTTTAGATGTGTCAAAAAGCCATTTGAAAAAAATGTTAACGGTCTTTTGCATTTGTAAAAGATTTCTTTCTTTTGCTTTTGGTAAAAGAGATTTAAATTCAATATGTTAAAATCACTTTTAAAAACACGTTAGTTTCACATTTTCTTTAAAGCAATATCCTATTAGCGTTTAGATTCTCATAAAATTAGGTAGAATTTTTAATTAATATTCGGTGTTCAATTTTATATTTTAGAAAGAATATTTATTTTATATATTTATCTATTTCTCACCTAATCAAATCTATTTTCTATTTTTCATGACTTAAATGATCATTTTCTTTAGAAGTATATATATTCATTTTTTTAAATAAAGTTTTTTTCCTTAATATTTAAAAATTAATCTATAACAAACAAAATTTATCATACTAAACATTTATTCAAAATTTTAATTACAAAAAAAATTTTAAAAAAAAATTGATTATAAGTCTAATGGATTATAAGCATATTTTATTTATTATATCTAAAATAACTAGTTTTTGTATTTATTTACCGAACATTTTAACCTATTTTTTCAAGTTTAAGTTTAAATTTATCATACACTATTTTACTCCTTTTCATGGCTGATTTTTCTAAAAGCACAACTGGCAACCAATTATTTTAAAAGCTAAAACAATCCCAAATGGAGCCTAAAACTATATGATTTTAAGTATAACTCTATAATACAATACCAAAATATTAGCGTGTATTTATTTTAGAATTTAATACTAGCCCAATTTTTTACTTTGTATTAGATATAATTCTTTTATTGAAATTAAAAAACGATAATATGAAAACATTAAAATAAAATTTGTTCAATTACTAACTTTTAAAATAATTAGTTATTAGAACAATACTATGTAATATTTATAAAATACTAAAAATTTTTGTATATTTCAAAATTTTTAATTAAAACTACAAGATTTCACGTGCATTGCACGTGTTTCTTAACTAGTAAATAAATAAATAAGAGAAAACCATTGAAATCTTTGAAATAATCGAGATAAAAAAAATAATTAAAATATGGTTTAAATCCTATTTTGGTCCCTAAAGTTTGAATCTTATTTTATTTTAGTCCTCAAACTTAAAAAAAGTTCATTCTAGTTCCTGAACTTTTAAAAGTGCTTACTTTTGGTCCTTCCTATTATGATTCTTTTAACTCTTAAACATAATGGTGAAATTATTTGTATTTGGATGGCTAGGCTGATAAATAAGTTAGTCATGCTAAAAAAATATAGGATTTCAATTTTGAATTAGGTGGTAAAACAATTTTCTATAAGAGCCCTCAAATGTCATCTTGCATCTAAGATTTTGGCCGTTTCTTATTTTGATACATTAATTGTTGATATTTTATTTCACATTCATCTTGCTCAATCCATACTAGATGTAATTTCATCCTTAAATATATTTCATCTAACATAATTATTAGAAGTTATTTAAATACTTGGGCTATTAGATAGTTATAAAATGTAACGATGTATTGGGCCTAATAGTTTGTTAAAGCCCATCTTTGTGTATATATACATGTCCATAGTTCCTTTTATAAAATATGTGAAGATAGTTCCGTTTATAAAATATGTGAAGATATTCATTTTTTTTAATATGGTTGTTAATATGGTATCAGAGAAATTCTCCCTCTAAATTTTTTTCCCACCCTTCCATTCTCTTATTCGTCTTCAACCTCTCACCATCACCAACGAAAGTCTCCTGTTCAACATTGAAGAACCAGCCGACCCTGCAACTATTCATCCAAATAACTTTTTCACATCTTCAATTTCTCAACATTAGTCTGAAACTTACCTCAATCCGTCTTATCTTTATCATAATGACAACACCAATCTAGTTCTAGTATCGGAGCCTCTAACTGAAGATAACTATGCTTGGTTTTATTGACGGTTCTCTTCCTCGTCTAACCAATAAACTTCTTCCAGCATGGATTTGAAATAACAACATCGTTATTTCATGGATCTTGAACTCAGTCTCGAAGCCCATATCTGTTAGTATCCTTTTCGCTGATTCTGCACGAACTATCTTGCTTGCTCTATAAGAATGTTTTTAGAAGAAACATGCTCCACGAAATTTGCAACTCAAGAGGACTCTTACAACTCTGTCTCAGAATCAAGATTCGGTGAGTATATACTTCACCAAGTTTAAAACTCTCATTGATGAACTCAATAAATATCATCCTTCTTGCAATTGTGGAATGTGTCACTATGGAAGTATCCATGATATGGTCAACTACCTTGAAACCGAGTACCTGATGGATTTCTTAATGTGGCTTAACGAATCTTTTTCTCGTGCCCGAGCTCAAATCCTCCTGATGGATCCTCCTCCCTCAGTTACTCGTGCCTTTTCTTTACATCTTCATGAAGAACAACAGAGAGCCATTGGATCATTCCAACTATTCCTCCTGCTGTTACCCTTGTTGTCTTTGCCAATAACTTGAAGAATAATTCATCAAAGCAATGTAAATATCGACCTATCTACTCTCATTGCAAGATTGTTGGCCATACCATTGATAAGTGCTACAAGGTTCATGGCTA
Organism: Benincasa hispida; assembly: GCF_009727055.1. Classification (NCBI taxonomy): domain Eukaryota; kingdom Viridiplantae; phylum Streptophyta; class Magnoliopsida; order Cucurbitales; family Cucurbitaceae; genus Benincasa; species Benincasa hispida. The sequence goes on from NC_052357.1 coordinate 60,696,905, forward strand.
TCCACCTAGATATAAAACTAAGCAGCAACAACATAATCCAAACAATGTTGTCAGTACCAACTCTACCAACTCAGTCACTGCTCAACTAATTAATACTCTAAATACAAACATTGGTGATGCAATTTTGCAATGCCAAAATATTCTTTATCAACTGCAGTCTCACCTGTCAACGACAACCTTATTCAGATCTTCATCAAATCCTCCACCCACATCCTCAATAGATTCTCATGTTATAGGTATTCACTCTACGTCTCACTGGATAGTTTATTCGGGAGCATCTGCCCATGTATGTTGTTCAAAAAGTCTTTTCACTACCATGACTACTTGCTCAACTTTTGTCACATTGTTTGACAAGAAAACTATCCTAGTTAAAAATGTTGCCATTGTTCCTCTTTCATCCACTTTAATCCTCAGAAATGTATTCTACTTACCTGATTTTTCGTTCAACGTTTTATCAATAAGTGTTCTAATAAAGGATTTACCATCAGTGACTATTGAATTTGATACTAATGGTTGCATAATTCAAGACAAGTATACTTTGAGAAAGATTGACAGTGCTAGTTTTGTTCGAGGATTATATCTCTTGAACACACAAAGTTTTGAGTTTGCATCCTAGCTTACTTCACAAACATTCTTCATATAATGTGTGTCCTTTTGCTAAACAAAAACACTTACCATTTGTTTCCAATAATCATTTGTCTCCTAATGCATTTGATTTAATTCATGCCAACATTTGGGGTCTTTTTTCAATTGTTACTCATGCTGGACATTCTTTCTTTCTGACTATTGTTAATGATGCAACTAGATTCACTTGGGTTTTCTAACTCAAACAAAAGTCAGATGTCTCTATCATTGTTCCCAAGCTTTTTAAACTTGTTGAAACACAATATGATAAGAAAATAAAACAATTCAGATTGGACAACGCTCCTGAGTTGATGTTCACTGAATTTTTTTATGGAAAATGGAGTTATACACCAATTTTCTTGTGTAGTTTATCCTTAACAAAACTCTGTAGTAGAAAGAAAGCATCAACATATTCTCAACGTTGCTCAAGCTCTGTTTTTTCAGTCTCGTGTTCCACTGTCCTTTTGGATAGAATGTGACTTGACTGCAGTGTTTCTCATCAATAGGACACCATCTAAGCTACACAATTGGACGTCTCCCTTTTAGGTACTCACTGGTTCCATATCAGATTACTAAATGATGAGGGTCTTTGGATCTCTATGTTTTGCATCTATATTGGCTCAAGGAAGACATAAATTTCAACCAAGGGCCATACAAGCTGTTTTTATTGGCTATCCTCCTGGTATGAAAGCATACAAGCTATATGACATCGAACACAAAAGGTTCTTTTACTCCAGGGATGTCATTTTTCATGAAGAAATATTTCCCTTTCATAAGATCTCAGGCAATAGATGTATAGTTGATTCCTTTCCTGAGATTGTTTTTCCTAAACCTTTTGTTGACACTGCAAAATTGCCTTAATAGAACAGGATAGAAATAACCCAACCACATCAAACTATATTACCAACAGTGATGAAAATTCTTCAACTCATCACACCATACCAGCTTCTGACCCATAAAATTTCACCACAAGCCACTACATCTCAAGCCATTGAATCTTCCAACACAGTGTCACCTCATTTCCAGTCTCAGTCTTCTCACTCACAAACCTTACATATGAAGGAAATCAAACATGAGAATTTCCATGAGCAGCGAAAGGATCGTTCCAAATTCCATTCGGGTTGAATGTAAACAATTACAGTATAAGAACGGAAACTAACAGGCCATGCACAACACAAAATTACAACATGCTAAGAAGAGTATCAAGGGATAAAGTATGCATACCTTCGAAGAAAAATTCTTCAATAATCCCTTGATCAGTCTCCAAGCATCCAAGAATAGCAACGCTCAAACACAACGACCAGAACAATACGATCAACAGCACGAACACAACGAACGGCCTCCACGAAACCCATCGAGTCACACTCGATTCACGAAGTGAGTGAGGACACCACCACAATGGTTACCTTAGTATTCTCAGTGTGAGAATCCAGAAGTTGTGGGCTCTGTATGAACTTGGCTTGAGGAAGAGACTAGAGGACAACGATCATGTAGTCGATTGAGCAAGTGAGAGATAAGAAGTGTCAATCATATAGACGATGTACCCGATCGTATAGTACATGGCAACTTATCATATAGACTTAGCCACGCGATCGTTAGCTACGATCAGCTGATGAACTATCATATAGTCAATGCCCCACGATCGTTTAGTCTCTGCACAACTATCGCTTAGTGAAACACTTTCACTTGATGGCTTAATCGTGAGTTCCTTTTTGAATGAGACAACTCCCTAAATGTAGGAAAACATTTTTTCTTTTATCTCACGGTTACTATAAAACCACCAATAACCTTCTATTCAATCGGTTATTCGAGAAAAAGATTTAATTATCAAATAATTAATATATTATAAATAAATATGATAACCAACTTACCATATTATATTTATAACCTATAGTTTTAATATTTCATCTCGTGAAACATACAAACCGTAGTTCTTTTTCTATTTTATGGTACTTAATGTAAATCATATTTACATTAATCCTCCACTTGATGTATCTCATACATCACACCAATTGTATCATATATTATTGAATTTTCTCTTGTTAATTTGAATACTTCAAACTAACTCCAAGAACTGACTAAATTCTTTAGTCATGAGATTCACCATCCATTAACTGCTAGGCACTCCACTAAAGACCGACAACCGCACTTTTCTCACTACAGATATATTTCTGTGTCCATATCAACCAATCAACAGTGCGATAACCCTTCACAGATTGCTCGTAAGTATAGCTGGCCAATTTACCGTTTTTCCCCTGTAGTTACATCTAACTCCTTCAGTACCACTGATTCCTTTAATAAATAATAAGTCATAGTCCTACTATGACTGGGTCATCTCTTCTAAAGAGAGGATGTGGCCACTATGTTCAAGACCCGGAATCAGCCCTTAAAGGAGTAATCTATCTACTTTCCCCTGCTTCGAGAAAGGAGTGAATACTGTCTTGTGTAACTGAGTTTCCAGCTTCGCAATCAGAAAAATCCCCAAAAAGGTAGGCTTGTTTAGTTGGCAATCTGACCACTCTCACCTATACTAATCAAAGGACTGCTCTCAAAGGTAAGAGTTCCCAAAACCCTCAAGATTAAGGTCATGTCACCTATGGTAGTTTAAGTGAGATGTAAGTCTCAAGTATCAACGACGTTATATAAAGAGACTAATCATCTCGTGGTCCGGTCCTATATAAACTCTTTGTATAGGACACCTCTACTCGCATGTCTCCACATCAATGGTCAGTATCAGACCATCTGTAGCAGTTCACAATACGTGTAAACCTCTACAAAGCGAGCCGTATCCGTAATGTCATCAGGATAAGGTATCCCTCCTTAATACGTATACTACAAACCTTTTAGGTTATTACTTAAGGCATGATCCACTTGTATATCTCATATACATGCTTAAGTTTACATACATTAACCATGGATCTTTGTTTATTTATATGAGTAAATGTAAATAAAATAACTCTTATTTTATTAAAAACAATGTGTACAAAGTTTACAAACTACGAGACTCTAGGAGAATTAGGACATCAATCCCAACAACCTACGAGAATTCGGGAGAATTAGGATATCAATTCCAACAACATACATCTTCCCAAATCATCCCTGAAAATCCATCAAATCCACCTATACAACCCTTACCAAGAAAATCCAACAGAGTCTCTAAGTCATCCTCATACTTACAAGCTTACCATTGCAATTTACTTACCATATCACCATGCCCAAAAGCCTCTACAAACATCCCATTGATCAATATCTTTCTTATCAAAAGCTTTCACCACAACATAGAAATTTTACTCTACAAATTTCTATTGCTCAAGAACCGAATTTTTATCATGAGGCTATCAAGTGTGGTCATTGGAGAAAAGCAATGGAAACAGAGTTACATGCTATGGAAACTAATCACACTTGGAGTATCGTACCTTTACCAAAAGGCAAAAATTCTATTGGATGTTGTGGGGTTTATAAGATCAAACACAAGGTAGATGGATCCATTGAAAGATATAAGGCAAGACTTGTAGCTAAAGGTTACACTCAACAAGAGGGCCTTGATTATTTTGAGACCTTTTCTCCAATTGCTAAAATGGTTACTATCAAGACTATTTTCATTATTGCAGTTTCAAAACAATGGCTTCTTCTTCAACTTGATGTCAACGATGCCTTCTTACATGGTAATTTGTTTGAGGAAGTATACATGGATTTATCTTTCGGATACAAGCTTCTTGTTCCAATTCAGAGGGAGAAAATGGTCTCAAGCTTCACAAGTCCATATATGGATTAAAACAAGCGTCAAGGTAGTGGTTTGCTAAATTTTTTGCTTTCCTTTTGTCTTTAGGTTTCAATCAGTCCAAAGCTGATTATTCTTTCTTCATTCGAGGCAAAAATGAAACTTTTCTTACTCTCCTTGTCTATGTGGATGACATAGTAATAACCGAGGCCAGCTCCATTCATGTTGAACATCTCAAGGTTGCTCTAAATGAAGCTTTCAAATTGAAAGACTTAGGTTCCTTGAAGTTTTTCCTTGGTCTTGAACTAGCTCGTTCTCAATTAGGCATTTTCTTATCTCAAAGACATTATGTCTTACAACTTATTGAAGATTCTGGTTTACTTGGAGCTAAGCCAACCAGTCTACCAATGGATCCACATATAAAGCTAAAACATGATGGTAATGATCTCCTCAAAGATTCTTCTATTTACAGAACATTAGTTGAAAAACTCTTGTATTTGACAGTTTCAAGGCCTAATATTACTTATGTAGTCCACAAGTTGAGTCAGTTCATGAGTAGACCAACTCGAGCTCATCTCAGTGCAACTCACCATCTCGTTAAATATCTCAAAGTCTCCCCTGGCAGAGGTATTTTTCTGTCTAAAACTTCAGACTTTTCTATTCGAGCTTTTGTTGATACAGACTGGGGAGCGTGTATTGACACAAGGCAGTCTATAATCAGTTTTTGTGTCTTCTTGGGAAACTCCGTCGTGTCCTGAAAGTCTAAGAAGCAATAGAAAGTATCTCGTTCATCAGCTGAAGCTGAATATCGAGCATTAGCAATTGTAAGTTGTTATATTATTTGGCTCCAAAGCCTTCTTATTGAAATGAATATCAATTCCCCAGTGCCAGCTCTCTTTTTTTGTGATAATAAGGCAATTGTTTATATTGCAACAAATCCAATGTTCCATGAAAGAACAAAACATATAGAATTAGACTGCCATTTTGTTCGAGATCGAGTAACCAATAGGACCATCAAGTAACTATCAGTACGTTCTCATGATCAGCTTGTTGATTTCTTCACAAAGCCTTTACTTGCTACTTCGTTTTTCTCATTACTTGTCCAAATGGGGCTACAAATTTTTTGTTTTTTGTCCATCTTAAGGAGCAGTATTAAAAGTTTTCTTCATACTCGTTGCTCGAAAAGATGGTACTCGTTGCTCGAAAAGGTGTTGCCCATCTTGAGGGGGAGTATTAGAAGTTATTTAAATACTTGGACTGTTAGATAGTTATAAAATGTAACTGATGTATTAGGCCTAATTAGTTTGTTAAAGCACATCTCTATCTATATATACATGTCCATAGTTCCTTTAATAAAATATGTGAAGATATTCATTTTTTTGAATATTGGTCGTTAATAATAGTCTTAAAAGTAAGGATCAAAATAAATACTTTTTAAAAGTTCAAAGATTGAAACAAAAGTTATTTTAAAATTTAGGAATCAAAAGAAAACAAGATTTCATGTTACGAGACTAAAATAGAATTTAAATTTAATAATATTAAATTGAAGTTTGAAAAGTGGGTAGAAAAAATAAAATATATATATATATATATATAAAAGTGGGGCCTACCACTGTCAATAAATGGAAAACAAAAAGTGGAGCCCACTGCAATTACTAAATAAAATAGGACCTACCACTTTAACGAGTAAACTCTTCCTCTTCTTCTTCCTCGATTCCACCTTCTCCTTCTCCACCTTCTTTCTTCTTTTTATTCTAATTTTGCAGGTGGGTTGCAGAAAATCGTCAGAAGTTGCAGGGTTCGCCGGGCTGGTGCTCGTGAGGCTCGTCAGAGATCGCTCGTCGTCGTGGAAAACTCACTGGAGGTCGCCGTTAACCGGGGGTCTCGAATCCGAGGGTCGCCAGAAAGTTGCAACTGCGCGTAAGTCCTATCATGTGCTGTCTCTTATACACATCTAGATGTGTATAAGAGACAGGTCCTATCATGTGAAGCTCACCGGAGGTCACGCCGGAACACTTCGTTTTCCTTTTTATCCTCTTTTTCTTACACTTTTACTTCTTAATCACTCCATCTCTACTCTCCCAATACCCCATTTCCTTCTTTTAAGGAAATCAAAATGAGGGGAATGAGAAATTTGTGGAGGAACGTTACAGAATACGAAGAACGAAGAATAGGGGGAGGTTGTTTTTTTTTTTTTTTTTAATAATAAATAAATAGATATAGTAGATAAATAAGGATAAATAAATAGTAGTAATAATAATAAAATAAAATAAAGGGACTAATACGGTTTTCTATTTGGTCTCTAGATTTTAAAATGTTTAGTTTTTAAGATTTGAGTTTTGTTTAAATTTAATCCCTAAATTTTAAAATGTTACAATTTTACCCTTGAGATTTGAATTTTATTTTAATTTGATGTCAAGATTTCAATATTTTACATTCTTAATCTCAATGTTTCATTAAATACTCACTTTCAATCATTGATATTAATTTCTATTGATTCATTAAAGTAGTTATGAAATGAAATTTTAAATTTAATTTTAAAAGTAATAAAAATAGTGAAACTTAATTAATTATAATTCTTTTAACGATTTTTAAATTTATTAATATAAATTAATTCTAAAGACGAAAAGTAGAGATGTAGTAAAAAATCGAGATTAAGAATGTAAATCTTGATACGTAAAGATCAAATTGAAGTAAAACTTAAGTATTAAGGATAAAATTGTTGCATTTTAAAACTTAATGACTAAATTGAACCAAACTCAAAATTAAGACTAAATGTGTAACATTTTGAAATTTAGGATTAAATAGAAACTAAATAAAAAACCTAGAGACCAAAAAGATATTTTTTTTTTTTTTGTAAAATAAATAATGAAAATCCTAAAGAATTAAAATTAAAATTAAAATTACATATAGTAATAATAATAATATTAGGTTTCACAAAGAAATCGCAGCTCTCTCTCATCTCTCGAAAACTCACAGACGAAATAGAGCACACGCACAACTTTTAACTAAAAAGAGAGAGAGAGAGAGGGAATTTGTTAGTTAACTATTTCTCACATGATAAGTTTCTTATTAGTTAACTATCTTGTCTCAGGTGGCACAAATCTTTCCCCAAATTAAAAAATATTATTCATTGACGAACAAAATTTCATTCCTTGGCCAAGAAGAAACAAAAAAGGAATGGCTACTCTCCAGAGAATGGTAAGTGTAACTAATACCTTCGCTCATGAAAAGATTAAAGATAATCTGTGATTCGCCATTTTGGTACTGCAGGAAGACGAAGAGGATTCCCCACAGACGACGGTGAAGATCGAGATTCTTGGAAGCAAAGTCGGTGGTCAACCGTGGGATGACGGACCTCATTCCACCATCAGACAACTTGTAATTTATCACAAACAGTGTGTCTGTTCGCTTCATGTTGAGTATGATAAGAATGGTAATTCAATTTGGCGTTCCAAGCATAGTGGAAACGAAGGTTCCTCATCTAAGGTACCTACCACCAAAACCTAATTTCAATCGCAATTTCCTCTGTTTGATATTTCTCGAACCGGTTTGATAATTGCAGGTTGTTTTAGATTACCCAAACGAGTACCTGATTTCAATTTATGGTTACTACGGCCACATATCTGAGTGGGGAAAATTTGCAGCCGATGTGATTCGTTCCTTAACTTTCCAAACCAATAGGAAAACTTATGGCCCATATGGGATGGAAGAGGGAGCCAAATTTTCATTCCCAATTATGGGAGCCAAGATTGTTGGCTTCCATGGAAGATGTGGTTGGTTCCTCGATGCAATTGGGCTCTACGTACAACCAATTCCAAAGTACGTATGTACATATGATCTTCTACAGCTTGTATGCTGCAAAAAAAAAAAAATAAATAAATAAATAAAAATAAAAATAAAAACAGAAATGAATGAATTCTATTGATATTCTGTGATGCAGAATCCAACTCAAGAACTTCAACTTGGGTCCTTATGGAGGCAAAGGTGGGCACCCATGGGAGTATGTTTTTCGATCGATCAGACGTAGTTCATCATGAACAATGGATTCACTCCATTCAATTGGAATATGAGAATAAGAACGGAAAGTTAGTATGGTCCGAGAAGCATGGTGACATAAATGGAAGTTCCAAATCAGAGGTTGTACCTCAAATTTCTCTAATGAACTACTCTCCGCCCATAACTTGTTTGTTGAAATGCCTAACTTGGGCATTTTGTTTTGTATGGTAGGTTGTGCTAGAATTCCCAGATGACTATTTTGTTTCTATTCATGGCTACTACAGTCATATACGTGTTTTGGAAGATTCTGCCACTGTGATTCGATCACTGACATTCAAAACTAATAGAAGAACTTATGGGCCATTTGGAGTTGAAGATGGAACCAGATTTCCATTACCAATTATGGGAACAGATATTGTCGGTGTTTATGGCAGATCTGGTTTGTGCCTTGATGCGATTGGACTCTACTTAGGAACAACTCAAAAGTATGTACCCCATCTTTATTCTTTTAATTTTCTGGATATCATGTTCTATTTATATGATATAAACATATATGATATGCTTGCTTTTTTTTTTTCCCTTATTTAGTTTTATTCTGCCCTGTGTGTCGTTTTTCAATTTTCTCGTCTTTTTTGTGTTTCAATTCGGTTCTGAACAAAAAAACATTTTTTATATTGTGTATAGTCCCCAACATGTTGATATATTTAATGAATTAAATTATTAGACGTGGTCATGTGGAAGCGTTTAGTTAGTAAAATTTAAAATAATTCATGATGTGGTTTTTCAAACATCCCTGAATTTTTTATTGAAAACGGAAACAAAAAAAACTTGTCTAGATATGAGGATTAGTTTCTTTTGATCTATACTCTCTACATTTAATTTGCCTCAATCTTAACATTTAATCAATATATAAGCAAATTAGTTTAGGTCAACCAGCAAAAAATACGAATGAGAAGAAATTGACACAGATTTATATGATTCATTAATAATGTATTAACTGACTATATTAGTTTAAGGCATTTCAACATATATATTGAAAGGAAAATCATAAGTTACTTCACTTATATGATTTATTGAAGTTAATTAATGATTTATCTGTCTTAAAATTTTGTTATATTTTCAATGACCTTTTTTCTAAGAAAAAAAATCTTATGGTTAAAAATCTTTGTTTAAAGAAGTTGCACATTGAATATTTTCTTAATAATAAATATATGGTAGTCAACCAATAAATTTTTTAACTATGTAATAGTAAGAAGTTATTGCTTTATGCAGAATGAAAGTTGAGCCAGAGCCTGTAGTTGCACCAACACCCCAAAATCAAGTGGAGCACTATAAACTGAGATAATATGGAGGTGAAGGCGGAGATGCTTGGGAAGTTATGTTTCAAACAATGAGACAGTTTGTGATTCGTCATGGATTATGGGTCGACTCTATTCAAGTTCAATATGAAGATGATAATGGAAACTTAGTGTGGTCTAATAAGTATGTGGAGATGGAGGATCCCGATCAAAGGTTAACCCAATTCTTCCTTTGTATTCCTATCCCCATAATTTGCTTACTCGTACTGAAACTTTCAATTTTTTTTTTCTTATTGGGTTAATTAAAAAAAAAAAATTGAATGAAGAAGTCATGTTGTTCAAATATAATTGCAGGTTGTTTTAGAATTTCCAGATGAGTATCTTGTAACGATTCATGGCTACTACAATGATATTCGTAGTTGGGGACTTGCAACCAATGTGATCCACTCTTTAACTCTGGAAACCAATAAGAAGACTTATGGGCCATTAGGAGTTGAAGATGGTTCCAAATTTTCATTTCCAAAAAATGGTTTGAAAGTCAGTGGCATCCACGGTAGATCTGGTTTGTTTCTTGATGCCATTGGACTTCACGTAGTGTTAATTTAAGAGTATGTCATAAATTGTTAGCCACATTGTATGAAATGAGCCTTAAATATATCACTAATTGATGAGGACGATGAAATCTTCACCTATCTATACGATCGTATGTTATTGTCTACCTTAAATATAAATTGTCATGACTTTGTTTTTGGAACCATCCAAAATATTTCATGTCAATCGAGATACTTTACATCCCTTATATATCCATTCTCTTTTCTAATCAATATTGGACTTTGTTTATACCTAACAATTGTCTCTTCGAATAAAGTACCACCTTGAATCTCCCTTGATTTCATCTACTCTCAAACATCTGCAAAAGCTTTTTCTATCAAGGCTAGATAGTGCACAATTACAAATCATATCGTAGAATGTGCTTGATGTCAACTACTTATCGCACCTTGAATCTTCTTTCATCAAACTATGTGCTCCTTCTGCCACTTTACCAAACTTGATAGGTTTACACTCCATCCAAATCCATCCGATTTGATAGAGTTATATTTTCTTGCAGCATCTCAAGGAGTTTTTGTTTGATCTAGAGGTACATCTATAAGATTGACTAATTTTTATTCAAAATCATTAAGGATCTCCTTCACACAGTTTGAATAACACCATGGATCTGATATTGTGTTAATGACCCTTTTGGATTGACTAGAGAAAAGAGTGTTTAAAAAAATTATTTAAATTTTCTCAGCTACAAAATATCAATTATTTTCAACTTAATTTTTTATTTATTTATTTTTCTCAGTTACAAAATATCAATTATTTTCAACTAATCAATTTTTTAAATAACAAGGAAAAGGATATGTTACAACCTAACATAAAACTTTTAGGGTGAATTTTCCCCCTAGTTTTAAGGTTAATATCGAAGCATTTTTCTTAAATGTAAGATTAACAAAACAAAGAAAGTTTAAGGTGGGAGAGTATCCCATAGAGAAAGCTACACCTGTGCTTAGGTAGTACATAGGAGGGGAGACCATCTCATCTAAGCATGTATTTGTTATTTGAAAATTATTTGCAATAAAAGGTAGTTTATGACTTCGACCAAAACTAAATATTTAATGACCTACTTTTTATATGTAAAAAAAACAATCAACATGAAGGTAGGCCATCTATTATTTTTGGGTGAAAATTTTATTAATTTTAAATTATATTCTTAGAATGGAATAGGTAAAATAAAAAGGAAAATGGAAAATTCGTGTATTCTAAAAACATAATATAAAATCAATAAAATTCTACACCTCTTTTAAATTTTGCCACACCAACATATCATGTCATTTTTTCATTTGACAATTAATTGCTAAATTAACCTAAAGATTATTCATAATCATTTTTTAGGCCTTAAGTATATCTGGAAATAAGATTGGTGGGAATCAAGGATGAGGTTGTATGTGGGAAGATTATCAGAATTTTGTGATAACAAATTAGCTTTATACTTTATTTATAAAATTAATCATATATACCTCTATAAAATTTTGATAGATTAATGGATAAACAATAAGTTCAATTCAAAATTTGGAACAAAATTAATTATTTAATTATCAAATAATAATATTAATTAAATTATTATCTACAAATATTTGTAAAATGAGCAATTAATAATTAAAACATCTTGATTCCATAATTTGATGTATCAATTTGATAAAGTTATATAAATATGATGTATTAATTAATAAAATAATTAAAATCAGTTTAAAAAATAAATATAACATTTTGTGATTAATAATAATGAATTATAATTAATCAATGATAAAATAATTATAATTATTAAAAAATAATCTTATAAAATATGGATCATAATGAGAATTAATTAACTATGCATATAATTTATTAATGAATTAATAGTAATAATGCTTCAATTCTTTACCGTTTATTATATAATTAATTAATTAACTTATGAATCTTGAGGAGTTAAATTCAAATATTAGAAGAAGGGGCGGGCGGCGATTTAATGGTGAGGAAGTCGTGTACCGGGTACACGATTTCCTCAGTCAACCCTGCATGACTGTCACGATAGACTGCGCGTGCCAGATGGACAGGGACTCGTGCACCCAATACACGATTTAGAGCTAATCGTGTACCCGGTACACGATTAAGGTGTAATTGTATACCCGATATACGATTTAAAAATCTACTTTTGGGAATACTTTCCCTCCAATCCTATTTTTGTTATTATTTATTAAAAAAATATTATTTTAAAAAAATCTATATTAATTAATTCAATAATATAAAATAAAAGAATAAATTCATATATTAAAAAGGGAGAAAGTGGACATCCAGACACACTTTTAGATGGTATCATACTTGGAAATAAGGAGTTTATTCTCATGCCTAAAGCTTTAAAACTTACACCAAACAAGAGAACGTGTATTCCTTACTCATTTTCATCCTTATTTCTATCGCAATTTCTTTAATCCAGACGTCCCCAAAGATTCATGCTCTAAATCTTGATAATCCTCATATGAGGAACTAGTTCCTCAAAACACATCAAACCATCACTACCAAGTAACTTAGTTCTTGGAAAGCACCCAACTCCTCAATCTTTACTTAGTTGCATGTTCATGTTAGAGGGTTTGAGGGTTTGATTTTTAGCTTTCTCATAATTTGAAGTTTTAATTTTTAGACCAATGCTTAGCGGCAACCACTTTCTTTTACACCAAAAATAATTATTTTTTAAAAAATAATAGTCACTTGGTAGTTTTTTATTGGACAACTATTGGATTGCACTAAGATAAGTGCCGGCAATACCTACATTTTTTTTAATCTAATTTTTATATTTCAAAGTTCAGGGGTTCAATAGACGCAAATGTTACAACCATGATTGTTTAGTGTAGTTTTTGTCATTGGTCGGATTTATAAACATAGAAAAAGTAGGTCATATATTTAATGGTATTAGATGCTATGTTAAGTGGCCTACCTGAATTATCTATCTATGTCCTCAATGTAATAAATAGTGTCGGTCGAAGCTAAAAAAGTATCTTTTATTAGTTTTCAAATAACAATTACATCATTAAAAGAACTAGAATGCTTCAAAAAAAAAAAAATCTAGAAAATATCCAAAAAAAAAAAAAAAAAAAATCTAGAAAAAAACCCACAATATAATCAATGAATTATAAACATAAAAACCAATAATAATAATAATAATAATAAATCACATACCATAATCCAACTATAAATTTAAAAGAGTACTCAAGCTCGAAAATAAAATGTTCAAAAGTCAAACACAAGTTATAGACATTTAATATGATAAAGAAAATTGAACATAATTCAATGTTAAAAAATCTTCATCCTCAATCCCCCAATGTTCCATAGACTTTTGTGGTAACTCAATCTATTAATTTCTTCAATTAATACCTTTAATGGCAAGAAGACATAGTTTCTTTGTAGCTTTGATCTTGCTTTTGTTGAATTTGTGTGTGGTAAGAGATAGATGATGATGGATTTTGACCTTCTAAAGAACCCCCATCAACACCCATTGTTCTTCATTGTAGAAGGGAAGAATCATGAAGTGGTTTTCTGCAGTAGATGTCGTTAACTGTTGTGTCCACCGGCGTTCAGCTGCTCCGACTCCGGCTGCAACTTCCATATCCATCAATCTTGTATCGACCTTCCTCTTCAAATCCACAACCGCTTCCACCCCCAAAATCCTCTCTCTTGGACCACTAACAACTACTTATGTATTCCCTATTGGCAAATGCCGTCAGGTGAAGTTTATCGGTGTCATCGATGCGATTTTCAAATTGACATCAAATGCGCCATCGCCAACACAAAAGCCAGTGGTCTACGGTGGACGACCGGTAACGAGTTTCGACATTTCAGCCATCCTCATAACCCTTCAACTAGAGCAAAGCAGAGGAACCAATGAAATTGTTTGTGTTGTCTGTGGAATGCTTATAAAATCAGATTCTTCTTATCATTCTATTCTTGTTGTGATTCCCATTTTCATCAACAATGTGCTGAGCTACCACGCGAGATGTTAAACACTGAATTTCATGAGCACCCATTATTTCTTCTTCCTTATAGCTCTCCCCAAACCATATGTAATAGTTGCAAAAATGACCGTGGAGAGTTTCTCTATAACTGTTCCTTGTGTGAATTCAACCTTCATATCGCTTGCTTACAATCCTTCAAACACAAATACACATTCGCCAAATATAGGAATAGGACACAGTTTGTTTGTCGAGCATGTGGTGAGCAAGGCTATGGATTCTCTTGGTATTGCATCATTTGTCATCCTTCGATTCATAAAGAATGTGCTGAATTGCCGTTAACTTTGAGGATATAAGGACCAAATATGCTGCATATGGTTGCTACAACTACAAGTACAAGTACAAATGCGACTACTTTGTCCATTTGGGTTGTGGTCGAAACCAACGCCTCGACTTTAACTTGTCAATGAATGCTCTTGATTCTGCCAATGATGAAGACATCAAGATTGAGATTTCCGGCTCTAAGATTCAACATTTCATTCATCACCATAGCTTGAATTTATTTTCCTTTGAGGAGGAGTTTAGACCGGACAAAGTTTGTGATGGCTGTATGAAGCGCCTTTCAGGTCCATCTTACGGCTGTGAGGAGTGCGATTTCTTTGTCCACAAAGAATTTCTTGAATTGCCTAGAAAGAAAAGGAACTTCCTTCATCAATATAGGCTTAATCTCATATCAATCTCGAATTTCGTCTTCCAATGCAAAACATGTCTCAATTATTTCAATGGCTTTGCCTACCATTGCAAAACATGTCTCTCCACATTTGACACCCAATGCACCTTAATCAAAATCCTATTTAAACACCCTGCTCACCAACACCCTTTATCTCGACTGCACAAATGAAGACCATATATGTGAGGGTTGTGTGGAGGGGGTGAAGCATAAGATAGCGTTTCGATGTGTCGACTGCAACTTCTATTTGGACGCACCATATGCGACACTGCCACTTAGAGTAAGATACATATTTGACCCACATCCTCTAGACTTGACATTTATAGAGGACGAAAAAGAAGAGTATTGTTGCGATATCTGTGAGGAAGAAAGAGAGCCGGGCCCGTGCTGCCAAAAGTGCAGTTTTGCCGCACATTTGGACTGTGCTGTTGGGATGTTTCCTTACGTGAAGTTAAAGAAGCACGAAGCTCATAAGAACAGGATGAAATTGGGAGTGAAAGATAAGGAAGAGCACTGTGTGGCTTGTGGTAAATCATGTGCCGAGGATTTGGCCTATGAATACATTTCCAATTACAAGTTCAAGGTGCACGCCATTGGCTTTCACCAACCGTTGCTTTTACTCTCGTGGAGTTGGACTCCCCCAACACACAATTCAAAAGTAAAAATACCCATGATGCACAGTTTTTGAAGGTTAAATGTGGAACTTTCAGATGTATTCAAGTTATACTTAAATTATATTTATAAAATTTTGAAGTCCAATATAAAAAATTTATTAGTTTAATGATTATAAATATAAAGGAACAAAAATGAAGTGTCACAATAGATCATATGATATTTGTTAAGTAAAATAATAGATCATAAGATGAGGTGGGTGAATATAAATAATATAAAGTCATGACGACATTATTCTTAAACTCTCATGTCTATTTCCAGACAAGATATACGGTTGAAAAAACTATTATAAGTCAATAAATCCTCTATTTTGCTATTATAGTATCTTGTATTTTGTCTTATCATATTGAGGAAACAAATATATGAAGATGAAATATGCTATATTCGATGGATTGGATAATTTTGTTTTAAATGCATAATTTTTATTCGGTAGATTGGGATTCTGTGAAATGAAAAATTGGGAACGGTCCCTTTCTGCTGCGAACCTTCACCGATTCCTTTAATTGGTATCAGAGTCAAGTTTTGATCCCAATTTTTCTTATTTTCCAGAATTAATTCTACAAAATTGGTGGGTAGCATTCTGTATATGTTCATGTGATGAATGTTTTGGTGAATGTTTGCAATTTTTTAATTTTTTTAGATTGGCTATTTAGATTTATCGCTTTCAATTTACAAAATTGGTTTGTAAGGGCTCTTGTTTTGGGCATATTGTTCATGATCGAGTTTGTATTTTAAAGTTTTGAGTCGTTCGTGCTGTTTCCGTTGAGCTTCTGAAGAAAATGAGGCCCAAATCGGAGGAAAAATGAAAGTTTTCATCGCTGTACAGTTTTTGGGCGATCACTCAGCATTTACTGGGTGATCGTTGGGTGCTTGCTAGGCGATGTGACTAGGTTCTAGACGATGGTGGTGGACGACCGTTGCTATGCGATAGCAGTAGGCGATCATGGCTATGCGATAGTAATGGGCGATCGTTGCTATGCGATAGCAGTTGGTGATCGTTGTTAGGCGATGGCACTGTCATTGAAACTGGACGATCATTGCTATGCGATAGCAGCGAGCGATCATTGTTGGGCAATTGTTGCTAGGAGAGATGGAAGATCGGATTGTTGGTCGATTGGTTCACTTGCGGTTCAGTTCGATTCAAGCGGTTCAAGGCCAAGTTCATTTGTTTCGAACCGGTTGACTCTTTGATTTGTAATAGTTAGTTTTTTTATGACCTAAATTAACATAAGTGTTATATTAATTTAATTAATTTTTTAGGTGTCCAATCTCGGTCTAATAATTGTTTTTAATTATGCATTTGATTTATGATTGATGTTTATTATTATATGTCATAATGTATGCCATATAGTAAAAATCTCACTATAGATTATGCATTTTATTCATGCATTATTTATATTATAAATGTTATAATATATAGTTACATGATTTTATTTTATAGCATGCTCATGCATCATATAATATAAGACATACTATATGCTTGCACTAATAACATAGCAATGTATCATTTATATTATAAGAGTTATAATATATAGTTTGGATGTATGGATGCAATGTATGTTATTAATTATTTCATTACTTGAATATATAAGTGTTATGTATGTTTAGTTATGAAATGGAAATTGCATGAGGCATGACACTACTTTAGATAATTTTATAAATGTTATAATTTTATTAAGTATGTAATTTGATGCAATATATGATTTTAATTGATTTTATTTATTTTGTAATAGTTGTCATTAAATGAAATTAGAAATTAAAATCAATAATTCAGAATTGCATGCAAACTTAGGTAAAATCATTTTTAAAATAATTTTATAATATGATTCAAATATACCTAAGAACACAAATTTCTAATGATATTAGAAACTAGTTTAATCTTTTTAATTAGTTTAATGGGATTAAATTGATTTTAATAAAAGATTAAATTTGTAATAAACGTAATTATAAGGGATCTTGTGTCTAAGGCTAGTTCTGTCTAGACTGGGATATTTAAGCTGACGAAAATGAAACACCCCTACCTGGAAACTGACTTGCAAAGGTGAATTAGATAGATTTGCTACAAGCATGCAATTGTTGATTAAAGTTTGTTAAAGTGTTTAACGATCATTAATCAAAATTGTTTAACTATCCAAAGTAAGTATTACTTTTGGGCACACTTGAACAACCACTTAGTAAAAATAATTAGCTATATTTTTCTCAGTTAAATAAACGCTAGTTTTTTTTTTTTAAAAAAAAAGACTCAGTGGGAGAAAAAAGATGTATATCATATGTCAATTTTCACTCACTTTTCTCCCTTAATGTTCACACCGTGATACTCATGTTTGGCCTTGAGGCACCCTGGATCGCCCCCCTTCAGATGGTGTTTGCATGGGTCAATAGCAAGGTGAGTGAAGAGAGTATTTATAGTAAATGGGAGACGGATGTGTGTCAACATATCTTTGGTCTCCTTCATTGATTTGCACCGTGAGATCTTCTTGCACGGCCTCGAGGCGCCCTAGGAGCGTCTCTCTTTTGCTGGTTTGTACATTAGGTCAATATCAAGACAAACTCCAGAAATAGATAGGAACGTTTTAGTTTTTGCCCCAATCGGTTTTTCCCTTCGGTTGGCTCATTGGGGCAGAACCCTAGGATCTAAAATGAAGGGTAACACTTATGAGAAATTGTTAAACTAGTTAATGATTTCTTGATCAAATCAACGATGACTGATTGTTATAGGAATAAGAGTTATTTTGATATAATAATTGGTTGAGAGTGTCTTAATTCAGTGAAAGGACAATTGACTGCCCTTTGGTGGCTTTTGTCCTAAATCACTGAAGCATCATTACAAAAATTAGATGTTAAATGGGGTTTATGTAGTTTTTGCTAAAATTGATTGGATGTTTTAAAGTTATGCTAAAATTTAATGTAGATCAATTTGTTTCTTTTTAGCAAAAAATGTCAAACTATAATTTTCCATTATTTGCCTCTACTAATTTGACTGGTTTTAATTATACAACTTGAAAAAATTCAGTTCAAACATTTATTGTGGTTAACGACCTTAACATCACCTTGATTGAGGATTGTCCTCAAGTCCTAACTTTTGATGCAAAACGAAATGTTCTTGATGCATATGAAATGTGGACGAAGGCTAATGAAAATGCCCGACTTTACATCTTGGCAAGCATACTTGATGCTTTAGCCAAAAGGTTTGAGAGCATAGTCACTGCACCTCAAATCATGGTATGAGATATTTTTGTTTAATCATTTAGTAGCATTAACCCACAAAACCAATAAACATGTATGTAAAGACATACAGGTGGATCATGTTTAAGTGATAACCTAAATGGTCTGTAGTAGATTGATAAAGTTGGATACCTTATCCTAGTGAAACTACAAACACAGTCCGCTTTGTAGATGTTACAATTGTTGTAAAGTGCTACAAATGGTCTGATTGTGATCATTCAAGTGGAGGCATGTGCATGATTGTTCTATACAAAGGGGTTTGTATAAGACCGCACCACGAAATGACTAGTCTCATCATATGACACCATTCATAATAGAGACTTACATTTCACCAGAATGACCATAGGTGACATGACCTAAATCCTGAGCAAGTTGTGAACTCCTGCCTATGAAGGCAGTCATTTGATTGGTAGGGGTGAGAGTGGCCAGATCCCTGACTCAATAAACCTACCATTTTGGGGATTTGTCTGATTTGGGAGTTGGGAACATAGCTACACAAGACGACATTCACTTCTTCTCTAACATCGTGGTAAGTAGATAAACTACTCCCTTAAGGGCTGATTCTGAGGTTTGAACAATGTGGCGCCACACCCTCTCGTGGCTCGAGAGGGGTTTGGTCATAACTGGACTATGACTTATTATTCATTAGAGGGATTGATGGTACATAAGAAATTAGATGTAACTACACGGGCAAAATGGTAATTTTGACCCAGTTGTAACGAATAATTATTAAAATCAAATTTATTTTAATCTTAGTCTAAAATTTTAAAATTAAAGGGAGAGAGTTATAACTCATTCCCGTTAGTTATCTCTCAATAAGTCGTGGTAGAGGAGGTTACATATCATTCATCTTCTTCCCCCGTCTTCTAAAAGCTTTACGATTATTCTCTCTAGATTTAAAAAAGAACACATAGAAGGAAATCTCCCTCTAAAAAAACTATCTCCCTCTTCCCAAAAGAACACAGAGCCCACACCTCCCGTGATTCTCATCCCCTATAGAGAATACAGAGGTTCACCTTTTGGTAGTGTCCTTTTGTTTTTTTGCTATAATTTTAGAAGATCGAGTTTTGAGGAAAGCTTATGATCGAATCGAGGGAATACGTGAAGACTTTGGATTCTTCAAGGGTAAGTTGCTTTTCTTCCTTAATTTCCTCTGTTTAAGCATGTTATAATTTTTGTGTTGATGCATAATTTCTATATTCTGTAATTTTAATTTTGTGAAAACAAAATTGGGATGATCCATTTCTGCTTACAGACCTCATGTATTCTTCAGTTTGATCCTCATCAGTACAAATGATCAGATTTTTTTTTTCTTAGGATAAAAAAAAAGAACATTCTAGCAATTTGACTTTAAGTCATGGAAAGACTCAAAGCGTATAGTAAAATACTCCAGAGGAGTTGTACAAATGGAGTAGGTCGTTTGTGCATAACCGTTTGTTGTCAATTTTTGTATCTCTCTCCAATTTAAGATTGCAGTTAATTTATTACTATATTTTATTGCTTGAAATTAATTTCTCGTATTTATTTTGATTGATATGTCTTACATTTAATAAAACTTGTTATTAGAACCAATTAAGGTGCTTTGGGGTTATTTTTAAATATAGAAAAATTAATTAAAATATTTACAAAATATAGCATTTTAGACATATCAATGATAGACACTGATAGACTTCTATCAGTGTCTATCAGTGGTATTGATAGACATTTAGATACTGATAGAAGTCTATCGGTGTCTATCTGTAGGATTCTATCAGTAACAGCGGAAGCACAAGGATCATCTAAGCACTCTAATTTACTAATTTTGGCAAAATATAAAGCATGCTCTTGCAGAAAACAAGTGAGTTTAGAGACATACCTCTTGTAGAACTTCTTCAAAGCTCGATCTCCACCTGCAATCTTCTCCAAAGCTTATTGCAGACCACCTCAAGATCTTCCCCACTATTCTCTTGGTGCTCTAGATTGAGTTGTGGGGCTCAAAACAAGCTTGAGTCAAGGGATGAAGGAGAAATGCTCACTACAGCAATCTTGGTGAAGAACTCTTCCTTCAACCTGATCCACTCTTATGTCTCCACATAAAGTTCAAGTACTCATACAATAGTCATGGGTCTTAATATATTGGATTTAGACTTTCATACAATTTATGAAATCAATAATAAGTATATTGATATTAGAAAATGTTTATCATTTTACAAACTGCGAGTTTAAGGACATAAAACCCAACAACACTCCCACTTGGAATAAAACTCTAGTGGATCAACATATACAAATATATACAATGTTGAGTTTACACACAGAGAAATAAAATGTACAAATACAATAAACTAGGGCATTACAATACCCATAAATTCTCTCACTTGTCCTAATGATACAAAACTCGTAGACCTAGTCCTTAGGTGACCCTCAAACACTTTAGCCAAAAGGGCCTTCGTAAATGGATCGGCTAAGTTGTCTTGGGAAGCAATCTGGGTGACAACTACGTCTCCTCTGTGTACAATCTCCCTGATGAGATGGTACTTCCGCTCGATATGCTTTCCCCTTTTATGGCTTCGTGGTTCCTTTGAATTTGCAACTACTCCACTGTTGTCACAATAGAGAGTGATAGACAGATGCATATTAGGAACTACTTCCAGATCTTTCAGGAACTTTCCGAGTCATACTGCTTCTTTTGCTGCTTCACTTGCAACTACATACTTAGCTTTCATTGTAGAGTTAGCAATATAACTTTGCTTGATGCTTCTCCATACAACTGCTCCTCTGTTTAGAGTGAATACTGACCCCGAAGTTGATTTCCTCGAATCAATATTCGTCTAAAAGTCAGAATCAGTGTATCCAGTAAGGATTAGATCCTTAACACCATACACGAGCATATAATCTCTGTTGACAAGTATCTCCGAAGATACTTGAGAATGTTTTTAACAACATTCTAATGATCATGACAAGGATTGGACTGAAATCTGCTGACAATTCCTACGGCATAGCCTATATCGGGATGAGTACACAACATTGCATACATTAAACTCCAAACTGCAGATGCATATGGAATTCAATTCATCTCTTCAACCTCTTAAGGTGTCTTAGGACTCTGTTCCTTAGACAGGTGAATTCCATGCCTGAAAGGTAAAAATCCTTTCTCGGAATTTTGCATTTTATACTTAGACAACATATTGTCTATATAAGATGCTTGAGATAGTGCTAATGTACTTTTCTTATGATTTCGAACTATTTGGATTCCAAGAACATACTGTGCTTCTCCCAAATATTTCATTTGGAATTGCAAAGCCAGACATCTTTTAACGTCAGCTAGATATTCTACCTCATTCCCAATGAGTCGAATATCATCAACATACAACACCAGAAAAGCGACAGTTTTGTCGACGATTTTCTTGTATACACAGGGTTCGTCAACATTTTATTCAAAGCCATAAGATTTGATCGCAACATCAAATCTCATATTCTAGGATCTAGAAGCTTGTTTTAATCCATAAAGGGATTAATTAAGCTTGTAAACCTTTTGCTCTTAACCCTGCTGTATAAACCCTTTGGTTGAGACATATAGATACTCTTTTCAAGATAGCCATTCAGAAAATTTTTCTTGATCCATTTGCCATATTTCATAATCATAAATTGTGGCTATGAACAAGAGTATTCTAATAGACTTTATCATGGCAACTGGAGAGAAGGTTTCTTCAAAATCTACCCCCTCTCTTTGGGTAAACCCTTTTACCACAAGTCTAGCTTTGTAGGTCTGTACCTTACCAACTTGGTCTCGTTTCCTTTTGTAGATTCATTTGCAACTGATGGGTAAAACCCTTTAGGTAGATCT
Organism: Benincasa hispida; assembly: GCF_009727055.1. Classification (NCBI taxonomy): domain Eukaryota; kingdom Viridiplantae; phylum Streptophyta; class Magnoliopsida; order Cucurbitales; family Cucurbitaceae; genus Benincasa; species Benincasa hispida. The sequence continues at coordinate 60,719,523 of NC_052357.1, forward strand.
ACAAGATCCCAGACAGAATTGAAATACATAGATTCCATTTCAAGGTCCATGGCTTTAATCCATTGGTCTTTGTCCACATCATTCATTGCTTGGTTAAAAGATAATGGATCCTCTAAACCGTCATCTGGTATGATGACTTGAGTTTTAGTCAAACCCATGCATCAGTCAGGCTGTTCCACAACCCTCCCCCTACGACGAGGCATTCTCAACTTTTGAGAAGGATGTGAAGTCTCAGTTTCATCAATAACTCTTGTTGACAGACCTGGTCTATCAATAACTCTTATTGATATATTTGTCGTTTCTCTAAACATTTATTCTATTACTAGCTTACTACGAGATTGATGATACATTACATAGTCTTCCTCTAGGAAAATTGCATTTGTCAAACAAAAAACCTTATCTTCGTGAGGATCATAAAAGAAACCACCTTTTGTTTCTTTTGGGTAGCCTACAAATAGGCATACTTTTGAACGATGTTCCAACTTTTTAGGATTTTGTACCAGCACATGTGCTAGACAACCCCAAATCCTGAAATGACATAAATTTCTTTTACGTTCTATCTAGAGCTCATAAGGCATTTTAGAAACACTTTTCGAGGGAACTATGTTCAAAATATAAATCGCAGTCTCAAATGTGTGTCCCCAAAAAGAATTTGGTAACTGAGCCTAACTCATCATGGAACGAACCATGTCCAACAAGGTTCTGTTTCTTCTTTCTGCCACACCGTTCTGCTGTTGTGTGCCAGGGGCTGTGAGTTGAGACAGAACTCCATGTTATATCAAATAGTTATGGAATTCCAAGTCCATACACTCACCACCTCGATCCAATCAAAGTGTTTTAATTTTTTACCTAATTGGTTTTCAACCTTGACCTTATACTCTTTGAACTTTTCAAAAGTTTTAGAGTTTTAGTGCATTAGGTAAACATGCCCATACTTGGACTAATCATCTATAAAAATGTTGAAATATTCATACCCTCCTCTCGCTCTAACATTTAGAGGCCCACACAGGTCTGAGTGAATCAGTTCTAGGGGTTCTTTGGCTCTAAGACCTTTTCTAGAAAAATATTTTGTCATTTTACCCTCGAGATAGGACTCACATTGTGGTAATGAACTGTCTTCCAACTTATTTTGATGACCATTCTTAACCAATCTCTCAATCCTATTGAGATTTATGTGACCCAGTCTCAAGTGCCAAAGATAGGAATTTGGAGAAATCTTCCTTTTCTTATGAGTCCCAACAGTTTTAAACATCTCTATGTTCAATACGACTTTGACCTTAGTTGGTTTTAACATGTACAAGTTATTTTCTAATTTTGCAGCGCAAATCTGTTTATTTCCTATATTGATGAACACTTAATCATTTTCGAAAGAAACAGATATTAGATTCCTTTTCATAGAAGGAATATAATATACATTTTTCAAATAAATGTACTTATCTCCTATAAATAATTTTATATCTCCCACTACTTTGGCTGAAACAATCTCCCCGGTCCCTACCTTAAAGATTGTTTCACCTTCTGTCAACTGTCTCCAGGAACTTGTTTCCTGTGAGATAGTACAAACATGATTTGCGGCACCTGAACCAATTATCTAGATTTTAATGTTTTCCACTAAACATGCTTCGATAACAAGTAAATCATATTTATCTTGTTGTTCGAATTCTGCATTCTCATCTACATAATTCATAATTTCAGATGAGTTGGGAGATAGAGGACAATCCTCTGTTAAAACATTTTTGGTGTAATCAACCGCTAGTAATTTGTTGTTGATTTGATTTTACTGTTAATAATATCGGAAGTGGGTATTCTAGAAGAATTCGACATGCTGATAAAATTCAAACAAATTCTAATTAGCAAATTGTAACTAAATCCAAAATCAAGTTTTAGCAAAAAATAATAATGTACCCATAATCATTATTTATTTGCAACGATACTTTAGTGAGTCAGAATATGTGCTATTGTGGGGCAGTCACATACCCCTTCACTAAAGCAAACAATTTTGACCAAACACTATCCCCGGAATAACTCTTATTCCCATTGTCTTCAGAATAAATCTTACTTCTATAGTCGTTTAATTATCATTTTCATTCAAGATCTTTACTATCAAGTTAGTAATTCTTGTAAGTGTGACCCACCATTTTCAGATCTTATAGGATGGTATGAACTTACCTCTGAAATAGAAGACAATATCCACGACGGAACTATAAAACCCTATTCGTTTTACTGAAGCCTGGGTTGTTTCGAATCCTATGTTACAACCCTCCGTAGGGATAGCCGTCACTAAACGACTAGCAAATGGCCGCTTAAAGCTAACTAGCAGGCACAACATAGGAATCTCACGGTTTAGACTAATGGAGGAGATCGTAGGATATACTAACACATATCCTTCACCCACTTACTATGAACTACTTCCTCCATTTACCTTGATATTGACTCATACAAAACACTTTCCGTAGGGAGGTCACTCCCAGGGTGATACGAAGCGTCATATGAATCTCACGGTGTAAACTATGTGGAGACGTGGCAGTTGAAATCTATTTATCGTATAATAGACTTATGTTTGAACAACTTCCTCTTACTCACCGAAATCTAGATTTAAGCTAAAAAATACTTTCCTTAGGGAGGTCACTCCCAAGATGACACAAAGTACCGCTTAAATCTAGATTGTGAACTCTTAGAGACGTGAGAGCTAAAACTAACGTATCGTATATGTTATTAATCTCCCACTCAATAATTCGGCTATAATCCCTAGGTAGGAGGTGTTCCGTAAACCGTTAACTTAAGTACCCCCAGCCTTAGACAGGATTATATACTGATTGAGTTTGTAACCTAGGTTTTATAAGTTTTAACTATTAAAACTGGTGGTCAACCTACGTGAGCATGCAACTGTTGTTTATGGATTTTAAATGTCTAACCCAATTTTATAACAACTTATAAAACTTTAGACATGCTAAACATCCATAACATACATAAAGGCATTCAATATTTAATATAACACTAATATTAAATACAAGAAACCCTAACATGCGTACTATATATTATAATAGATTATAACATACTTTCAATGCATGTAACATGCTTCTTATGGTGAGATTTTAAATTAAATGGCATACTATATGCACATCCAAGATTTATTTAATTATAACATACATCAAATGCATAAATAATTAAAAACAGACTGATATGGTTTTATTTTGGTAAAAACAAGCAAACAGAAGCTTAACTATTACAAACAGTTTCAAAACCGTCTTTGAACCACTCGAACTGCTCCAAACCGAACCCAAGCATCTTGAACCGGACTGGATGAGTCTAAACCGGACCAACAAAGTCTGAATCGGACCGGCCAAAAACAATTTGAGGATGATCCGAATTCGACCTTGAGAAAATCGGTCGAACCGGCTGCTCTCGATCTAACCTCAAAGCCTTGCTAAGGTCGATCGTGTAGCACTGAAGGCAATCGTCTAGCTCCACCGCCTTGTGTTGTAAAGGGGTACACGATCGCTTAGTGTTTTCCACAACGAAACGATCGCTTCGTTTTACTATAAGAAACTACACGATCGCTTAGTGTCTGCCGAAGGTACATGATCGCTTAGCTCTATCGTATAGAACTACATGATCACTTAACTCCGTCACTTAGCTATCACTTAGCTTTATTGTATAGAACTACACGATCGCTTAACACCATCGCCTAGCGCTTCATGTCATCGTTTAGTATCCGCCTGTAGCTAAACGACCGCTTAGCTCTATCGTATAGAACATCATCGCGTTGCTTACCTCTTCATCTACACGATTGCTCAAAGCTATCGCGTAACACTTCATCGCATTGCTTAGCGCGCGTAACAGCTACACAATTATGTAGTGGCATCGTATAGCAAATTCAACGCGTTTAGTTCCCAGACCAAAGCTAAATAATCGCTTAGTTCTATCAGCTAACAAATTGAACGCATCGTTTAGCTCCCGCAGGTACACGATCGTCTAGTGTTCAACATCACAACGACCAACGTCCATTGCTATACGATCGTCTAGGCTTTCTTCACATCGTGTAATGCCTGGAACTTGATGATCGCTTAGCAACTGAACCTCAATAACGATTTTGAGCAGAAGCTGAAAACTGGAACAGAGGCTCGAACTCCTTCACTTGTTTCTTCAATTACATCTTAATTTGAACTCTAATGACTCAAAATAAATTAAGACTCTTACTAACACATAAAATCTCATCAAACAAGAGCCAATTACAAATTTAAATGAGAAATTAAAGAGAATTAAAATGCAAAAACTTAGAAAACCATATCAGTGCATCAGTTTCATATTTCTCATATAAAACACCCACCAAACCAAAAACTGAATTGAATGCTTATATGATGCTCTCATACCAATTGTAGGATTGTATCAGTAACAGCGGAAGCAAGAGGATCATCTAAGTACTCTAATTCACTAATTTTGGCAAAATATAAAGCATGCTCTTGTAGAAAACAAGTGAGTTTCAAGACATACCTTTTGTAGAACTTCTTCAAAGCTCGATCTCCACCTGCAATCTTCTCCAAGATCTTCCCCACTATTCTCTTGGTGCTCTAGATTGAGTTGTGGGACTCAAAACAAGCTTGAATCAAGGGATGAAGGAGAAATGCTCACTGCAGCAATCTTGGTGAAGAACTCTTTCTTCAACCCAAATTTTCTCTAAAATTTTCTCTTGATTAGATGCCCGAATTTCACTCCAAACTCTTCATTATATTTCAAATCAACATGAAGGAAACTGAGCATTAGAATTTCCATGAGCAACGGAAAGATCATTCCAAATTACAATCATGTATGAACAATACAATTAAAATTATAAACACATACATACGGTTATGCATTCATTAGAGAACTTGTAGCCTGATAATACAAATAACAAGGAGAAATCTATACACATTTGTAGACTCATCTCCACTCTTCTGGATCACGGACACTTGAACACAATACCTTGAATGTTCATCCAATACGACCACTACACAGAACGAACACCGAGCACTCGAACATAGTGATCACCTCGGTTACGAACACCCCAAGAGCACGAACAACCTCCACAAAACCTCGACGGTGTCGAGTTGAGTATGACACCACCAAGAAGGCTACCTTGGTATTCTCAGTGTGAGAATCCAAAGGGAGGGCTCTATGTGGACTTCGTTTGAGGCAGAAGACGGAGGAAACAACAATCGTGTAAACGATTGAGCAAGTGGGAGAAGGTTGAACCTATCATATAGGTCGATGCCTAATCGTTTAGTGAAAGCTAAGCGATCGTTTATCTCATCATTTAGCTGCATGTCTGTTGCCTACAAACACTACACATCGTTTACCTTGGTCTAAGTTGTCGCTTAGTAAATCCCATTTACTTGACAACTTCCATTCCATAAGATTATTTTCCTGAGAGGGCATCTAAATTTCACAAAATCTTTTCCTTTTCAAAAACTTACTAAAATTAGGAAACAATTTTTCTTTTATCTCACGATTACCATGAAACCACCAATAACCTCCCACTCAGTTGGTTATTAGAGGAAAATATTTAATTATCCAATAATTAATATTATTATAAATATAAAAGATAACCAACTTATCATACTATATTTATAACCTATAGTTTTAATATTTCATCTCATGAAACATACAAACCATATTTCTTTTTCTATTCCATAGTACTTAATGTAAATCTCATTTACATTAATCCTCCACTAGATGTATCTCATACATCATACCGATCATATCATATATGATCAAATTACCTCTTGTCAATTTGAACATTTCAAATCAACAAAAAGAACTGATCCTCAACTGAATCCATTGAACTACCAAGGGGACCTTATGAACCTATAGCTCGAAGCTCCAAGGTATGTGAAAACTAACTAAACTCTTTAGTCACGAGATCCACCATCCGTTAACTGCCAGCAACTCCACAAAAGATCAACAGATAAACTTTCCTTACCACAGATATATTATGTTCCAATCAGCAGTGCAACAACCCTTCACAGATCACTCGTATGAACAGCTCGACCATTAACCATTATGCCCTTGTAGTTACATCTAATTTCTTAAGTACCACAGATCTCTCTAATGAACATAAGTCATAGTTCTACTATAATTGAGTCCTCTCTTCCAAAGAAAAGTTGTCCACTATGTTTAAGCCTTAGAATCAGCCCTTAAGGAAGCAATCTCTCTACTTATCCCTGCTTCGGGAAAGGAGTGAATTCCATCTTGTGGATTGAGTTCCCAGCTCCCAGATCAGACAAGTCTCCAAAAAGGTAGGCATGTTGAGTTGGAAATCTAACCATTCTCACCCATAATAATTTCCAAAACACTCAAGATTGAGGTCGTGTCACCTATGGTCGTTTAGGTAAGTCTCTAGTGTCAACAACATTATATACAAAGTCTAGTCATCTCGTGGTCTAGTCTTATATAAACTCTTTGTATAGGACACCCCTCTCGCACGTCTCCACATGAATGGTCGTGATCTACCATCTGTAGTAATTTATGACACTTGAAAACCTCTTCAAAGCGGGCCGTATTCGTAGTGTCACCAGCATCAGGTATTCCACCTTAATCCTTATATTACAGACCTATTTAGGTTATCACTTAAGGCATGATCCACTTGTATATCATATATACATGCTTAAGTTCACATAAGACAACCATGGAGCTTTGTTTATTAGATATGAGTAAATGCCAGAATAAAATAACAATTATTTTATTCATAAAACAATGTGTATCATTACAAACAGTAAGACTCCAGGAGAATTAGGACACCAATCCCAACAATCTCCATTTGTCCTAATGACTCGAGAGAATAATGTACAATACAATAAAAACTTGTACAATATACAATATACAATATGTTGGATTGACACCATCTGGAAGAAATTAGGATCCATAAGCATTCTAATTCATTAATTTGGTTGAAAAGAAACATGCTAAAAACAGAGTATAATGGGTTTTATGAACATACCTTGGGCGAACCAATGAAATCTCCATTTCGAGCTGCAAAAATCCTTTGAATCCTTGTGTAGACCACCACAAGATCTTATCTACTATCCTCTTGGTTCTCTAGATTGAGTTTTTGGACTCAAAATAAGCTAGAATCAAAGGGAATATGAAGAAAACTCACTGAAAAGATCCCATTGAAGAACACCTTCTTCATTCGAATTTTTCAGCAAAAATTCAGTCGATTCCCATGCCTTTCTTCACTCCAATATCTTCAATATATTGCAGACTATCATACAAAGAGATGTGTTGTATGGGATGCAGCTCATGCTTGGAGTAAACCAAAGGAAAAGGTGGGTTCCAAGTAAGCTAGTTGAAGATGAAAAACCCATTTTTTCAAATTTGTGTAATTTTTCCATTTTTCAAAAATCCAAAATTGATTTTAAAATAATATTTTATTTCTAAAATCAACATTTATTAATTTTACAAATTAATTTCAAAAATTAATTTTCTAAAAAAATTAATAAATAATTATTTAAATAATTTAAATAATTATAATTAATTTAATATCTAATATTAAATTAATTTTTACACAAATTCATCTTCATATATTTAAATCACATTTAATTATATTTTCTCCAATTCCGTTTGATTCTAATTTGAATGTTCAAATTAACTTATCACGCTACTCTAGAGCTATCCATTTCTGAGCTAGTAGGGGGACCTCATGGACCTACAGATCATGGGCTCCTACGATCTAAGATTAATCAACTAAACTCATTAGACCGATCTAACCCCTAACTAATGGGTAACTTGATAACTTATAGAAATACAAGTTATTTATACAGTTTTATTTAGATATTGCGGCTAAAAGGAAGAAAAGTTGCGTCGATAGTATGAAAATTGGCTAAGAAATGCGAGAATTATAAATTGTCGTCAATACACCCACTAACACCATTACGATGGTAGAAAAGAATGTTTCAGTTTTGTTTTGCAGGAAATCAAGTCAACGCATGCATTCATGGCTCAAAGATAAAATGAACAACGCATCTCCGTCGCATTACGCCCGTCAATCAAGAATGAAGAGACGATCAACGCAATGACGGCGCATGCGACAATCGATCAAGAGCTTAACTTCAACCATATGCAGTAATAAAAAACAACACCGCATGCGAGCAAACGATCGAAGATGTAAAGAGCAACACAATTGCGGAGGATTCAGACGCGTGTACAGCTGTCAGTTGTGCATTTCTGACGGGATTGATTGTGTAATAAAAGGAATATTCACTCCACCATTTCAGGAACTGCCTTAACAATAAAGTGGGGTCCACACTACAAAGAGTCAAAGCTTCACCTATAAATAGCTTCTGCAGTTCCATCGAAAGATATACTTGATATGGGAGATTGATACTTGAATATTGGAATACATAGAAACGTGTATATACTGATCTAAGAGAGAGACTGGTCTGAAGAGCTAACCCTATGTCCCCAACTATCTATCCAGTCTTACCCTTGAAATGGCAGTCATATTGGGCCGGCGCTGTTGAGCCAACCCTCACCTATGCAAATCTAAGAGCAATCCCAGATAAATAGGAGTTCATAGTTAGCTCAGGATTAAGGTCAAGTTACCTAGGTCATCGCTTTGAAATAGTCAGTCTTAAATAGTAAATAGTGTTATAAAGTAAGAGTGACTCATTTCGTGGTCCGAACTCTTTTGCACAAGGACACCCCCACTCCTCATGTCCAACATGAACGAATTAGGATCACTTCGTTTGTAGCACTTTACAACTCCTTTTAACAACTATAGAGTAGGCCGTATCCAATAGTGTTACCAGAATAAGGTACCCAACCTTATCCATGTACTATAGATCATTTTGACTATTTACTCGAACGTGATCTACCTTTATGTCTCCACATAAAGTTCAAGTACTCATCCAATAGTCAAGGGACTTTTAGGTTTATTGGATTTCTATTCAAGCAATAAATCTATTCAATAACACCTTTATTGAATTTTTAGAATAAGTTCCATTGTTTACATACCACGAGTTTTAGGACATAAAACCCAACAAACTCCCACTTGGACTAAAACTCCAGTGGTAACTTATACATCCGATATATAAGACTGGGTTTCTGAGTTTTATAGAGAAATACATTAAATTAGGTCATCTCATACCCATCTTTTATCATTCAGTATCTCTATACCTGATATTTCTCCCACTTGCTCTAGGTTATCTGGTATTCCTAGTCCTACTAGGTAATTCTCAAACACTTTAACCAAGAGAATTATTGTAAACATTTTAGTATACAATAGGCTTTAGATAAAACTATAAGGGAATTGCATCTTAATCTCAATAATGGCTAGAAAGCACACTTTCCTCCCACTACATTGAGATCCTCTCAACTCTTTGAGCAAAATGCATCTGACCTGTCTCAACAACTCTTTGTTAACAGTCAAATCTAGAAATCTTTAAACTTTCTATACTTTGATCTAGCCATTTAGATATCTGAATATCTACAAGTGGATTTTAACAATTTTATTCTCAACAAAGGTTGCTAGAACAAATATAATTTTTGAAAATGAACATTTCATTTATCACAAAAATATATACAATTTTTTCTTCACAAGTTTTAACAATTAAAACCAAGTAGCAACTTCTCCCACTGATTGAGCTGAGCAAATGGTCCCACGGTTAAGTTTTCCTGGTTACCTTTTCTCTGCTCTCTTCTCGACAAGAAATTGAGGGCAGTGTCTCCTCTAGTGCCCTTCATCGTTGCAATGGAAACATTTCCCTTTGCAACGCTATCCTTGCATTTCAATCCAGTCGGGTTTTTTCTTCCCTTTCCCTTTGCCTTTCTTCACAAGAATACTCTTACTCTTTAAAGAGGAAGCAACTTCAGGCTTGGAGGATATTCCTCACTTCTCGGCAGTAGTAACTTTTACTTCTGGCACCAGACCCTTTTGTTCTCAACATTATCTTGTAAGCCTGTAGCTCATTCAACAGAATAGTCAAATTTTATTCATTAATGCATTCAGAATTGTAGAAAACTCTTCAGACGAGATTCTAGAATAAAACCAACTTGACTTCTCTCGTTCATGACAGTACTGTTTACTTCTGCCATATTAAAGTGGACCATCATGTCTAGGACATGTTCACAAATATTGATCCCCACTTTGATGCAACTATTGTAAATATACTTAATGGCATCCCTTATAGAGATTCCATAATCTCTTTGGCAGTACTCATATCTTCATGCTTCTCTTGTCAACACATCAGATAAGCTGGCGAGGATATAAGCACAGGCTATATCATTAGCCTTGACCCATCTGTCATATACATCCAGAACATTTCAGTTTGTGTTAGAGCAAGGAATGGGAGGACAGTCCTCAGTTAAGACAAACTGCAAATTGTCCATCACAAGTATCGTGTTCAAATTTGATTTCCAATTCATATAATTATCCCCAATGAATTTATCTGTTGCCAACACTTATATTAATGAACTTTTCATTCTGAAATTAAATATCCAATCAAGTTTTAGCAATTTTAATAATTTACCCAAGATTATTCTTTTGCAACAATATTACATCAACACATTCTTGACTAAATACTACCTCCAGAATAACTCATATTTCGATAGTCATTTAGGTACCGCTTTTGGTCAGACATTATTAACACTTAATAATTCTATAAGTGTAGACCCGCCATTTTCGGATCTTATAGAACGGATGAGTATTACTCTGAAAATAGAAAACAATACCCAAGACGGAACTATAAAACCCTATTCATTTTACTGAAGCCTGGGTTATTCTGAATCCTATGTTACAACCCTCCGAGGCGATAGCCATCGTTAAACGACTAGCAAAGGGCCACTTAAAGCTAACCAGCAGGCGAAACATAAGAATCTCACGGTTCAGACTAATGGAAGAGACTGCAGGATATGTTGACACATTTCCTTCACCCACTTAATATGAACTACTTCCTCCGTCCACCTTGGTATTGACGCATACATCCGCTCGAAGGGAGGTCACTCCCAGGGTGACACGAAGCATCATATGAATCTCACGGTGTGAACTATATGGAGATGTGGCAGTTGAAATCATACACTTGATCTCTGATCAAACAACTTCCCCTTATTTACCCGAATCTAAATTTAAGCTAAAAAATACTTTACGAAGGGAGGTCACTCCCAGGGTGACACGAAGTACCATTTAAATCAAGACTGTGAACTCTTAAGGACGCGAGAGCTAAGAATAACATACCCCGTATGTTATTAATCTCCCGTTGAAGTTTTCTAATAACTTTATCATATAGAAGTTATTCACTGCCACTGAAGTGTTCTAATGTTTGGATAACCTTGTACTTAGGCTCTTTTCGGCTAAATTAAAGTAACCCTAAGTCTATGTGGTTTATCCATGTATAACTCTTATAAATGGACTTAAACCTACGATGTCTAGGTGATAAATGCTTTTATTACATCATATCGGTCACGAATACTCATAAAACTAATTACCAACGCTCAATTCTTTGGCCATAATCCCCAGGTAGGAGGTGTTCCGTAGACCATCAACTTAAATACCCCCAACCTTCGACAAGATTATATACTGGTTGAGTTTGTAACCCTAGTTTTACAAGTTTAATGGCCTATTTTAACTAATTAAATCAAGTGGTTAACCTATATGAGCATACAGCTGTTCTTCGTTATGGATTTTAAATGTCTAACCCAATTTTATAATAGCTTATAAAACTTTAGACATGCTAAACATCCACAACATACAGGCATTCAATATCTAATATAACACTTATATTAAATATAAGAAACTCTAAGATGCATACTATATATTATAATAAATTATAACATACTTTTAATGCATGTTGCATGCTTCCTATGGTGGGATTTTAAATCTAAATGGCATACTATATGCACATACAAGATTTATTTAATTATAACATACATCCAATGCATAAATAATTAAACACATTGATATGGTTTTAGTTTTGGCAAAAACAAGCAAACAAAAGCCTAACTATTACAAAAACAGCTTCAACACCGCTCGAATTGCTCCAAAACAGCTTGAACTGGACCCGAACCATCGAAACTAGACTAGTAGAGACTGAACCAAACCAACCACAAACCATTTGAAGCTAAACCAGACCAAACCTCAAGAGAACCGGTCGAACCGGTTTCTCTTGCGATCGCTCAAAATCTCGCTAAATCAAATCGTTTAGCATTGGCGACCATCGTCATGCAATTAGCTTGATTGTTTAGTGTTTGCTTTATCATTTAGCAACCAATGCCTGTCGTTTAACAAAGCTACACGATCGTATAGTGTTCGCCTTTTATCGTATAGTGTAATCGTCTAGCGCCGGAGGATGTTATATGATAACGGGTAGAAATGCACGTTATCATAGTGCAAAGTTCTTAAACAATGTTGCCTTGCGTTGATAAAATAAGTTAAATTGCGTCCATTAAGCATCAACTTCATAATATTGCGGTCGCATGCGTTCATCGCATAGGAACAATTGATTTTTGTTTTTTTATGCAAATTATGCGTGAACGCAAGGCGGAAATTGCGATCATAGGAAATCATCAGTCGAGCTCAACTTCACCGCAAGGCTTTGTGATGATTGTGCTAAAAAACATTTGCTCGAGAAGGATTGTTGCAACTTGGTCAGTGCAACATGGTGGGTGCATCTGGGTGAAAGGCTAATTAATCGTGATGGGACAGAAAGCTAATGACAGTCACATCCGAATTAAGTTGACAGCCGATAACGATCACAAATACATTCAGCTTTTCGGTGACAATAATTCGGCGCATCAGTCGGGAATTAAAGTCGTCCCATCTGTGCAATCATGAGAGAGAAGCCGTCGTTCACCCTGAATGCTCTATAAATACCAAGTGCAACCTTCAGAAAAGGGGTTTGAAAAATTTATACGTTCGGATCGCACGCTTTTGTCCATAGTTTTCCTTTTTATTTTAAGGCGGAGCAAGAGAATAGTGGTGATGCCGGACATCTCTCAGGGCAACTCGAGAGAGAACCTTGAGGCGTAGAAGCAGAGAGCGAGATTATCTTTTGAACATGAGTAGAAAATCAGTGTAAAATCCTGTGCAGCAAGAGATTGCTACCAGGCCTTTATTCTATACTTGCATTGTTATTTTGTACTTCATCTTTATATTTATACAATGGAAGTTCTATTTCTACATCTGTTCACTCTCTTAGCACGCATGAGTAGCTAAACTAGTCGAATGGGTTGAGAAGAACTAAGCTAACATGACCTAGGAAGTTCATTGCTTGTGATTGTCTTGTTTTATGATGTGCAAAATACCCTTTAGAGATACTCAAGAGAGAGTCTAAAGAAAGAACCTAATGACTCGAGAGAGCTAGGTTAGAATCTGGACTCGAGAGAGCAAGATTAGAACTGCATAAACAAGAGATAGAGACTTAGAGATAAGCTCTGTTTGTCAACCTGCATCGCATGCATCCTAGAGATGGGAATGATATTATCTGGTCGCCTTATTTGTGTGAGTGTCATTTTGTCAGCGCATAAATAAGAATAAAGGCTTATGTGTAGGTCCTATAGACTTAGCGCATATATTGCATGTGTTCTAGTCTTAGAAGCCGTGGCATTCGCACTAAGAGGTGGTTTACTGTTGTATGCATGTTGCATGATCGCATAGCATGAACGCATCCTAGGAAGTGTTAGCCGAAACTTTTTCTCAACTTGTTCACTACATACTCATCGAATTCCCCGTTTAATCAACTCTTTTCAAACTCTGCTGCATTTTTTTATTTTCATCAACGCAAACAACAACCCTAACAATTTATTTATTTATCTGGTTACCGCAAGGTTTTCATAAAAATTACCAACGCAACCTGTTTTCACAAGTCCTTGAGTTCGACCCTGGACTTACTAGGAAACTCAGTGGACTTTACACTTGGATTCTGCTAAAGAAACTTAAGTGCTCAATGCAATTTCATCAACGCATAATCACCCACATTTCCACTTCATAAAAGTAAGCATCAAGTTTTTGGCGCCGTTGCCGGGACTTCGACAAATAGTGTGCTAACGATATTTTTTTTTATTTCTTGTAGACTGTCATCTCTGGCAAATTACGACCCAGAGATTGAGAGGACATTTAGACGGAGATTGAGAACTGCCAACGCAACTACAACAGATAAAGATGTGATGGCGGAGCAACCTGGAAATGGAGCACCAAATGATAACAATGTCATCGCGAATCCAATCCTGCTAGCAAACGATCGTAATAGATCCATTAGGGACTATGCATCGCCAAACTCTATGATTTCTTCTCCGGAATCATGAGGCCTGCCTCGACGGAAGCCGATTCGAAATGAAGCCGGTGATGCTGCAGATGATCCAGACTGCAGGACAATTCGGAAGAAGTCGTGGCGAGGACCCACACGCCCATCTTCGAAGCTTATTGAAATTTGTAATACTTTTGTGTTCCCGAACATCTCTACCGAAGAAGTTTGACTAACTTTGTTCCCATTTTCTCTCTATGACCAGGCTAGGAAATGGGCGTATTCTCTCGAACCGGCAGAGATCACTTCTTGAGAACAGGTCTTGGAGAAGTTTATGAAGAAATACTTTCCACCTACTGAAAATGCTAGACGAAGAAAACTCATTACAAATTTTGAACAAGACATGGACGAATTGCTCAACGATGCCTGGGCGAGGTTTAAAAGGTTGGTCAGGGATTGTCCACACAATGGTTTGCAAGACTGCCTTCAAATGGAAAATTTTATCATGGTTTGAAACCCGCTTCGCAGACCGCTGCCAATGCGACAGCCACTGGTGGTCTGCTTGATAAAACGTATGACGAGGCGAAGAATATCTTGGATTGCATCTCTAAGAACCATGAAGATTGGAGAAAGAGTGACCAGAGATTGAGACTCAAAGACAATGACGCAAGTAATGGTGCTATTGCTTCACTACAGAATCAAATGACCACAATGATGAACTTAAACCAGGGTATTGCAATCAGCAGCCCAACACCGCAAAATGGGCAAATCAATGCAATCAGTCAAACATCGTAAGGTGTGCGACTTGCGGTGATGGGCACACGATGGAAGATTGCCTGCAAAATCCACAATCCATTTACTTTGTGAAAAAAATCCCTTTTCGAATACCTACAACCCTGGGTGGAGAAACCACCCCAATTGTGCTTGGAAGAATCAGCAACAGAATTTCCTACCTGTGGTGCAGAAAGAAGGGCCACCAGGATTCTTCCCACGCAATAATGGTCAAACGAGCAATCAAGCAAGTAGCTCACAATCACTGCAATCCTCTTCCTTGGGGAGCCTGTTGAAGCAATACATAGAGAAAAACTAAACTGTGCTTCAAAGTTAGGCTACATCCATCCGCAATCTAGAATTACAAATGGGCCAGATTGCGAATGAGCTGAAGAGTAGACCGCAAGGGGCTTTGCCGAGTTCAACAGAACTCCCATGCAACCCGGGGGGATCAAGTAAAAAGCAATGTCAGGTTGTGACATTGCGAAGTGGGAAGATTGTGGATGGAGAAAAGAAGAAGCTTAGTCGGACAGCTCCCATTGCAAAAGAATTTTAAGTTGCAGTGACGCAAGAAAAAGAAAGAGAAAAAAAGGTAGTAGAACCAGAGGTTGCGTCAACCTCAAAGCCAACTGAGACGAGGACCGTGAAAGTGCAGTTACCCCCTTTCCTGCAGAGACTAAGGAAGAAAAAGAACGAAGAGGTACAATACCAATGATTTCTATCTATGTTAATGCAATTACATATTAACATTCCTTTCAGTGAAGCGATTGAGGAAATGCTTGCCTACGCCAAGTTTCTGAAAGATATGGTAACTAAGAAGAGGGGAGCTGGTAAGTTTGCCATGGTGGCGCTAACTCAAAGTTCAAAATCAATCATTCCACCAAAGATGAGCAATCCTGGGAGCTTTACTATTCTTTGCTCCATAGGAGGACTGTACATCGAGCAAGCTCTGTGTGACTTGGGAGCCAGCATAAATTTGATGCCTCTGTGACTCTCCAACAGGTCATGTTGATCACCATTGACAAATTCATCCTACCAGCCGACTTCATCATCTTGGACTATGAGGCCAACAAAGATGTGCCCATCATTCTGGGGTGACCTTTTCTATCAACAGGTCATGCTCAGATTGATGTATATAAAGGAGAGATCACTTTGAGCATCAACGGACAGAAGCTTAAATTTAACATTATTCGTGCCATGAAGTTTTCAGATGAAGAAGACCTGCATGACTCAGATGATGACCAGAATGTGATTGAAGAAGAAAAGTTAAATGAAGAAAATGAAGAAGAGGATGCCAGCACATTCGTTGTTGCCTGTAATGTGATCACAACAAAAACAAGCAAGGAAGAAGAAGTGATCGCAAATCAAGAAGAAGAGACAACAGAAAAAGAAGAAAGAAAAACAATGCAACCCTCCCTAGTAGAACAACCAACACTTGAATTAAAGACCCTACCAACCCATTTAAAGTACGCATTTTTGGGGCAGAATGAGAAGCTGTCAGTTATCATTTCCTCTGCGCTCAACGAAGACCAAGAGAATGCGTTGATGAGCATTCTAAGGAATCATGTGCGAGCAATTGGCTGGAAGCTCGCCGACATCAGAGGAATTAGCCCTGCGTACTATATGCACCGCATTCATCTTGAAGAAGACCACAAAGCAACGATTAAACATCAACGCAGACTCAACCCTGCGATGAAAGAAGTGGTCAAGAAAGAGATCATTAAATGGCTAGATGCGGGCATTATCTATCCTTTAGCAGATAGCACGTGGGTCAGCCTCGTGCACTGTGTGCCGAAGAAGGGTGGCATGACGGTAGTCCCAAATGAAAACAATGAATTGATACCGCAAAGAACCATCACTGGGTGGCGCATTTGCATGGACTACCGCAAGTTGAATGCAGCCACAAAGAAATATCATTTCCCTCTGCCATTCATCGATCAAATGCTAGACTGTCTAGCTGGAAATGATTTTTACTGCTTTTTGGATGGTTATGTCGGGTACAACCAAATTATGATCGCTCCAGAAGACCAAGACAAGACCACATTCACCTGCCCATATGGGACCTTCCAAAGATGAAAACATCTTGCCATTCATCGTATATTACGAGTAAAACCTTAAATCCTTGCCTCAGACAATTATATACCACCAATGAGAAAGACTATCTGGCAGATATTTTGCATTGGAAAAATTCCGGCTATCTGTTGGGAAATAAGGTACTGCATCCCAATAAACATGATCATTCGACAAAAAAGTACTAAGACAAGAAGGACATAAAGTGCGAGGTTGATCAAGGTGGGTTCTCCTCTGTCAGAATCTGACATAGAAATAATTGACCGGAAAGGAGATCAGAGAACCAAGTTGCGGATCATTGTCTAGACTGGAAAAGGTCCTTGAAGTTGACCGCAATGAATCCGAGGTGAGTGTGTGTGTTCCCAGATGAGTAGCTACATTCCATATTTGAGAATTGCCCTGGCGTGCAGAACTCGTCAATTATTTGGTGGAGACAATTTCCTGAAGATTTATAACCTACACACCAAGCAGAAGAAGCTCAACATGAATGCGAGACATTACTAATTAGGATGAGCCGAATTCTGTAGTAAAATAGAAGTGCACGACCAGATTTTTTCGATATGCGTACCAATGCTGCTCAACAACACATATTATCATAATGTCACAACTCACCATATGGGGGCTTTTAGAGGCAGCACACTGCAGCCAAGGTTTTACAGAGTGTATTCTTTTGGTCTACAATTGTTCAAAGATGCACAGCAACTACGTGATGAAGTGTGATTGTTGCCAACGCACAGGTAACATTTCATGGAAACATGCCATGCCGATGAACACTATCTTGAAGCTTGAATTGTTCGACGTATGGGGGATTTATTTCATGGGGCCATTCCCTCCCTTGAATGGTAAACATTTACATTTTATTAGCCGTTCGATTATGTCTCCAAGTGGTAGAGGCATGCATGCGCCGCAAGCGATGCGATCGGTAGTCTCCCAATTCCTGAAGAAACATATTTTCACTCGTTTTGGAACTCCCGTTGCCATCATAATTGTGAAGGGTCCCACTTGATCAACCATAATATTAAGGAGCTGTTGCGCAAATAACATCCTCCACAAAGTGGCCCAACCATATGGTGTGGTGGAATTATCAAATTATGACGGACCCAACATATTCAAAGTTAATGGGCAGCAAGTAAAGGCATATCATGGAGAAGGTGCATCGTCGAGTCGACTTCTGTGGAACTAAAGAACTTTGAATAAAGAAAGGAAGTAGGTGGTCCTTGCGTTATCAGACGATCCCATTTCATCAGGGGCGCAAGTTTTGGGAAGCATGGAATCTTCAAACTTTCTCTACTAGTCTGAATTTTTCATTACACTATATCTTTTTAGCTTTAGTTTCTTATTTTTATTTCAAAAAAAAAGGGGCGAGGGGGGCGGGGGGGGAGGGGGGAGAGAGA
>NC_052357.1:60738541-60811540 GCF_009727055.1 Benincasa hispida
TTGCGATAACAAATTTTGTTTTGTTTAAAATAATTTGACCCTCTCTCTATTTTTCTTGCAATGATCGAGGCGCTGGATTGCGGAGATGTTATACGAAGAAGCACTTATCTCACTCCATCATCGCAATCCAAAGAAGAGAGATCGCCGCAAAGATGGATGTGTCAATGCACAATGCAGGTGACAACACAAATTTGGGTGTGTATTCTTCCTTATCTCTATTTCAAATTTTGCGCTATCACATCGCATGTTAGTTTTAAAAGTTTTATCATCACATCCTCTTTGATTACCGCAATCATTTGACATGGATAACTTTAGTAGGTTACCGCATGCTGTCTCTTTGCCAATTATGATTTCAATGATAAAAAACATGCTTCTATTTATTTCATATATACTAGAGTCAACTTAATCTTAAGATAGTCACCTCATAATATATTTCTAGAAATTAGGGGTTTGCTCGCTTTCTTTCAAACTCTCTTTACGAAGCTTTCTAAGAACATCGCATGACTCATTTCGCTATTTTGGAAATGAGGACATTGCCGCATTTTAAATTTGGGGATAAGGTAATTTATTTTCGACCTTGCTATTTTGAAAAAAAAATTAGAATAACAACTCCACTGTCAACGCAATGGGAAACCCATGTTGATAAGAGTTAAGTTGTAAAAGGCACTTTGGATGTCTGTATGACACCCGTTGGGGCAAGCCAAAACGAAGGCAAGCCACTTGAATCAGCGCAAGGTCAGAAAAAATAATAACATCAAGAAATATGCAAGGATAAAATCATTTGACACCCCGGTAAAAAAATTTCTTTTTGAAATAAATTATGCAATGTTCTGGAAATTAGTAAAATATTTTTGAAGGTTAAGCTTGCAGTCCCTAGGTCTTAGAAATATTTTGAGAGGAGACTTGAACAAGACTTAAGGAAACTTTGGTATATAAGATTTGAACGAAGTATCCTTGAGAAATCTAGGAAAAGAACATTGCGATTGACTTGCTAAAGGAATCTTTAGCTTATGCTTGAGGACAAGCATTGTTTAAATTTGGGGGTGTGATAACGGGCAGAAATGCATGTTATCATAGTGCTAAGTTCTTAAACAATGTTGGCTTGCGTTGATAAAATATGTTAAATTGCGTCCATTAAGCATCAATTTCATATTACTGCGGTCGCATGCGTTCATTGTATAGGAACAGTTGATTTTTGTGTTTTTATGCAGATTATGCGTGAACGCAAGGCGGAAATTTCGATCATAGGAAATCATCGATCGAGTGCAACTTCACCGCAAGACTTTGCGATGATTGTGCTCGCAAACATTTGCTCGAGAAGGATTGCCGCAACTTGGTTAGCGCAACATGGTGGATGCATCTGAGTGAAAGGCTAATTAATCGCGATGAGACAGAAAGCTGATGACAGTCGAATCCGAATTAAGGTTACAGCCGATAACGATCACAAGTACATTCAGTTTTTCGATGATAATTATTCGGTGCATCAGTCAGGAATTAAAGTCGTCCCATCTGTGCAATCATGAGAAAGAAGCCGCCGTTCACCCTGGATACTCTATAAATACCAAGTGCAACATTAAAAAAAGGGGTTCAAAAAATTTATACATTTAGATCGCACGCCTTTGTCCATAGTTTTCCTTTTTATTTTAAGGCGGAGCAAAAGAAGAGTGGTGATGTCGGACATCGCTCAGGGCAACTCAAGAGAGAACCTTGAGGCATAGAAGCAAAGAGCAGGCTGATTCTCGTGAGAGCGAGATTATCTTTTGAACACGAGTAGAAAAATCAGTGTAAAAGCCTGGGTAGAAAGAGATTGCTACCAGGCCCTTTATTCTATACTTACATTGTTATTTTGTACTTCATCTTTATATTTGTACAATGGAAGTTCTATTTCTACATCTGTTCACTCTCTTAGCACGCATGAGTAGCTAAACTAGTCGAATGGGTTGAGAAGAACTAAGCTAACATGACCTAGGAAGTTCATTACTTGCAATTATCTTGTTTTATGCTGTGTAAAATACCCTTTAGAGTTACTCGAGAGAGAGTCTAAAGAAAGAACTTAATGACTCGAGAGAGCTAGGTTTGAATCTGGACTCGAGAGAGCAAAATTAGGACTACATAAACAAGAGATAGGGACTTAGAGATAAGCTCTGTTTATCAACCTGCATCGCATGCATCCTAGAGATAGGAATGATATTATGTGGTCGCCTTATTTGTGTGAGTGTCATTTTGTCATCGCATAAATAAGGATAGAGGCTTATGTGTAGGTCTTATAGACTTAGCACATATATCACATGCGTTCTAGCCTTAGAAGCCGTGGCATTTGCACCGAGAAGTGGTTTACTGTTGTATGCATGTTGCATGATCGCATAGCATGAACGCATTCTAGGAAGTGTTCGGCGAAAATTTTCTCAACCCGTTCACCGCATACTCATCACATTTTCCGTTTAATCAACTCTTTTCAAACTCCCCCGCATTTGTTTATTTTTCATCAATGCAAACAACAACCCTAACAATTTATTTATTTATCTGGTTACCGCAAGGTTTTCTTTAAAATTACCAACGCAACCTATTTTCACAAGTCCCTGAGTTCGACCCTGGACTTACCAGGAAACTTAGTGGAATTTACATTTGGATTCTGTTGAGGAAACTTGAGTGCTCAACGCAATTTCATCAACGCATATCACCTACATTTCCACTTCATAAAATTAAGCATCACTACATGATCGCATAGTGTCAAACACTATCGCATAACTCCATCGTTTAGCACCTAGTCTTGATCTTTTAGCGCGTGTCCGAGGTAAGCGATTGCCTAGTGCTATTGCATAGCAATCGATGCATCGTTCAACTGCCGCTCATAGGTAAATGATCGTGTAAGCGATCGCTCAGCATCATCGCATAGCTTTTCGCCGCATCGCTTAGGTCTCGAACAAAGGTAAACGATCGTGTAAGTGATCGCTCAGTGCCATCGCATAGCTCTTCGCCTCATCGCTTAGCTCCCACCCGAAGTTATACGATCGTGTAGTGCCATCGTATAGCAAAACAACGCATCATTTAGCTCCCGAGGTAGACGATCATCTAGCACACAACACCTAAACAATTAACGCCCAAAGCTATACGATCATTTAGCTTTTCCTTCATATCGTCTAACGTATGAAGCTAAACGATCGTTAGCTACTAAAGCTTAACAACGATATGAGGCTGATCATTTGGAATCTGCAACTCGGCCCCTTCGCTTGTTTCTTCGAATTACAACTTAATTTCAACTCAAATGACTCCAAATAAATTACAGACTCTTGGGAAGACATTAAAGCTCATCAAGAAAGAGCCAGTTACAAATTTAAATGGAAAATGAAAGAGAGATTAAAGGCCAAAACTCAGAAAACCTTATCATTACGACAGTTTCATATTTTCATACAAAACACCCACCAAACCAGAATTAATCCGAACTGAATGCTTATATGATGCTCTGATACCAATTGTTGGATCTACACCAGCACGCAGTAGAAAAAAACAGGATCCATAAGCAATCTAATTCATTAATTTGGTTGAAAAGAAACATACTAAAAATAGAGTATAATGGGTTTCATGAACATACCTTGGACGAACCAACGAAATCTCCATTTCCAGATGCAAAAGTCCTCTGAATTCTTGTGTAGACCACCATAAGATCTTCTCTACTATCCTCTTGGTGCTCTAAATTGAGTTATGGGACTCAAAATAAGCTGGAATCAAAGGGAATATGGAGAAAACTCACTGAAAAGAACCCATTGAAGAACATCTTCTTCATCCGAATTTTTCAGCAAAATTTCAATCGGTTCTCATGCCTTTCTTCACTCCAATCTCTTCAATATATTGTAAGCTATCATGCAAAGAGATGTGTTACATGGGATGTAACTCATGCTTGGAGTAAAGCAAAGGAAAAGGTGGGTTCCAAGTAAGCTAGTTGAAGATGAAAAACCTATTCTTTAAAAATTTGTGTAATTTTTCCATTTTCCAAAAATCCAAAATTGATTTTTAAATAATATTTTATTTCTAAAATCAACATTTATTAATTTTACAAATTAATTTCCAAAATTATATTTCTAATAAAATTAATAATTAATAATTTAAATAATTTAAATAATTCCAATTAATCTAATATCTAATATTAAATTAATTTTTACACAAATTCATCTTCATATATTTAAATCATATTTAAATCTATTTTCTCCAATTCCGTTTGATTCTAATTTGAACGTTTCAAATTAACTTATCACGTTACTCTAGAGCTATCCATTTCCGAGCTAGTAGGGGGACCTCATAGACCTACAGATCATGGGCCCAACGATCCAAGATTAATCGAATAAACTCATAAGACCGATCTAACCCCCATTTGTTAACTAATGGGTCACTCCATTAAAGCCCATAGTTGAACTTCCCTCACTGTAGATATATTATGTCCACTCGATGTAACCATGATTAGTAAGTCAACCCTTCACAGATGGTTCACAATAACGGTTGGGTTAAATATCTGTTTTACTCTCAAAATTACCTCTTGTTTCTTTAGTCCCCACTGATTCCCTAATGAACAATTGTTTTGTGATCCAGACATAAAACTAAGTCCCTCTCATGCCAAATGAGATGACAGAATCCCTTGTTCAAGCCCCAGAATTAGCACTTAAGGGAACAACCTCTCTACTATCCCTAAAGCGGGTAGGAATGAATTTTCTCTTGCACCCTACGTACCCAGCTATCTATCCAGTCTTACCTCTGAAATGGCAGTTATATTGGGCCGGCGCTGTTGAGCCAACTCTCACCTATGCAAATCTAAGAGCAATCCCAGATAAACAGGAGTTTATAGTTAGCTCAGGATTAAGGTCAAGTTACCTAGGTTATCGCTTTGAAATAGTCAATCTTAAACAGTAAACGACGTTATAAAGTAAGAGTGACTCATTTCGTGGTCTGATCTTATACAAACTCTTTTGCACAAGGACACCCCCACTTCTCATGTCCAACATGAACGAATTAGGATCACTTCATTTGTAGTACTTTACAACTCCTTGTAACAACTACAGAGTAGGTTGTATCCAATAGTGCTACCAGAATAAGGTACCCAACCTTATCCATGTACTATAGATCATTTTGACTATTTACTTGAACCTGATCTACCTTTATGTCTCCACATAAAGTTTAAGTACTCATCCAATAGTCAAGGGACTTTTAAGTTTATTGGATTTCTATTCATGCAATAGATCTATTCAATAACACCTTTTTTGAATTTTCAGAATAAGTTCCATTGTTTACATACCACGAGTTTTAGGACATAAAACCTAACACAATAAACTAAGGCATACCCCAGTATCATCTCCCACTTGCCCTAGGCAGGATGTTGCATGTCTCGCATACCCAGAATCTCTAGTTGACCCTTGAGCACTTTAGCCGTAAGGGCCTTTGTAAAGGGATCAACAACATTGTACTCTATTCAGAGTGAACACTGACCCCAATGTCGATTTGTGAGAATCTCTATCGATCTGAAAGTCAGAGTCTGTGTATCCTGTAAGGATCAGATCCTTATCTCCATACACGAGCATGTAGTCCCTCATTCTTCGAAGTTACTTGAGGATCGGCTTGACCGCCATCCAATCATCAAATCCTAGATTGGACTTATACCGACTAACAATCCCTACTGCATAGAAAATATCGGGTATGGTACACTACATTGCATACATTAAGCTTTCTATAGTAGAAGCATAGGGAATCTATCTCAACTCCACAACCTCTTGAGGTGTCTTAGGACATTGATCCTTAGACAAAACGATTCCATGCCTGAAGGGTAATAAACCCCTCTTGGAATCTTACATCCTGTACCTGATCAACATTTGATCAATGTACGATGCCTGAGATAGAGCTAACCATTTGTTCATACGATCCCGAATGATCTGGATCCCGAGAACATACTGTGCCTCACCCAAATCTTTCATTTGGAATTGGGCAGCTAGCCAATTTTTAATATCAGTCAGATACCCTACATCATTCCTAATGAATAGGATATCATCCACATACAATACCAGGAAAGCTACTGAGTTGTTGATGAACTTCTTGTATGCACAAGGCTCATCAACGTTCTAATCAAATCTAAACGACTTGACAGCAGGGTCAAATCTGATGTTCGAAGATCTTGATGCTTGATTCAGCCCATAAATGGACCTATTAAGCTTTCAAACTCTTTGCTCTTGATCTGGAACAATGAACCCCTCTGGTTGTGTCATGTAGATTTCCATTAAGAAAGGCAGTCTTGACGTCCATTCGCCATATTTCATAACCATAAAATGTGGCTATGGATAGGAGAATCAGATAGACTTGAGCATGACAACAGGTGAGAAAGTTTCCTCATAGTTAACTCCCTCAACCTGGGTATAACCCTTTGCCACGAGTCTAGCCTTAAAGGTTTACACCTTTCGATCTACACCTCTCTTTCGCTTATAGATCCACTTACGCTAAATAGGTCTTACCCCATCAGGTGGATCAACAAGCTCCCAGATGTTATTGAAGTACATAGACTCCATTTCTTGGTTCATGTCTTTAACCGATTCATCTTTATCAACATCCTCCATTACTTTCTTAAAAGACAACGGATCCTCGACCCCATCATTCGTAATGACATTTTGGGCTTCAGTCAAACCCATGTAATGATCCAGTGGGTTCATAACTCTCCCACTACGTCGAGGTAGTCTCAACTCTTATTGATCTGTCGGCCTGTTCAACAACTCTTGTTGAACCCTCAGCAGTCTTAGTCTCACTAGAGATCTCACGTAAAACGAGCTTACTTGATGGCTTATGATACCTCATATGGTCTTCTTCCAAGAACATAACATTTGTAGAAACAAACACTTTGTTATCACTCGGATCATAGAAGTATCCACCTCTCGTTTCCTTGGGGTAGCCTACAAATAGCCAAACCTTCGAATGCGGTTCCAACTTCTTTGGGTTAGTCACTAGCACATGTGTCGGACATCCCTAAATCCTGAAATGGCGTAAACTACCTTTACGGCCTCTCCATAACTCAAAAGGTGTTTAGAAACACTTTTCGAGGGAACGTTGTTCAGGATATAACATGCAGTCTCCACTGTAAAACCCTAAAATGAGTCTGAAAGATAAGCATAACTCATCATAGATCGAACCATGTCCAACAAGGTTTAGTTTCTCTTTTCAGATACACCATTCTGCTGAAGTGTAGCAGGGGCCGAAAGTTGGAACGCAATCCCATGTTCTATCATATAGTTCTGAAATTAGAGGTCCATATACTCTCCACCACGATCAGATCGTAGTGTTTTTATCTTCTTACTTAACAAGTTTTCATCTTCAGCCTTATACTCCTTAAACTTGTCAAGGGCTTCAGACTTACGTTGCATTAGGTAGAGATACCCGAACCATGAATAATCTATGAAAGATATGAAATATTCATACCCACCCTAAGCTCTAACATTCATCGGACCACAGAGGTCTGAATGTACAAGCTCCAAGACTTCCTTGGCTCTATAACCTTTTCCAGTAAAAGGTCATTTGGTCATCTTGCCTTCGAGGCATGATTCACATACCGGCAAGGAGTTTTCTTCTAAACTCTTTAGAAGTCCACGTTTCACCAACATCTCAATCCTATTGAAGTTGATGTGACCTAACCCTCAATGCCAAAGATGGGCATTTTACTTAGGAGAAACCTTTGGTCTTTTAGTTGTTGTTGTCGTACTGAACATTTTCAGTGTTAAACAAGGCTTTTATGACTAACGGTCTTAGTACATATAAGTTACTTTCCATTGAACCATAACCAATCTCCATTTCATTTATAAAAATAAACACTTTATTCTCAGAAAAAGAGACGGTATAGCCTTGTTCAATGAGACAAGAAACCGAGATTAAGTTCCTCTTAATATGAGGAACTACAAAAACATTATCCAGTAACAGATAATGTTTCTTGTCAACAAATAACTTCAGCCTACCTATAGCAATAGTTAAAACAACCTCACCAATACCGACTCTAAGAGTCATCTCTCCATGTGGCAACGTTTGCCAGGAACTGAATCCTTGGTAAGAGGAACTGACATGATTGGTAGCACCCAAATCTAAGATCCAGGAAGAATCATCATTCTCTATCAAACACATCTCTAAGACCAATAAATCAGATTTACTGTCTTTCCTCCTCTTTTGGAGAGTAGTGGGATCAGTGTCAAAACAACTGACACTACTGGTTTTATCATCCATCCCTTTATGCTCGAAAAGTAAGAACTGACGTTCAAACAAATCTTGTAGTGAGACCACGATCTCGCATGCAATGATCATGTTCTCAACCCTTTTTGGCCAAAACATTAGGATGTTAGCCAAAATGTGAATTCGGGACAACGAATTAGCCTTCATCCACACCTGATATGCATTACGAACAATTCGCGGTGCATCAAAGGTCGTGACTTGAGGACATTCCTCAACCATGATAAATATGAGGTCGTTTGCCATGAAATACGTTTCACACGATTCTTTCCACTGTAAGTAGTCGATCATCTTAAAAACACTAAATGGAAATACTAACGAGTTGCTGAAAAAAAAAACACATTGACCTACGTTAGGTTTTAAAGCAAATACCCATTGTAAAACAAAACAACATCCAATAAAGTTTTAGCAAAACTAATATAGACCTCGTTTGACATCTAGTTTTTCAATGACGCTTCAAAGGATTAGAACAAAAGCTGCCGAAAGGAGGTCAGGTATCCCTCCTCTGAATTGAGAAGTTCTCAACCAAGCATTAATACCAAAACAACTCTTGCTCCTATAACAACTAGTCATCATTGATTTGGCCAAAAGATCATTAACTTACTTAACAATCTCCCGTAAGTGTGATCCGCCATTTTAGACCCTAGAGATCCGTCCCAAAAACCAATTCGAAAGGAAAAAATCCAATTGGGGAAAAACCTAAAACGACCCTATCCATTTTTGGAGTTCAACTTAATCTTGACCAACTGCACAAACCCATCCGAAGGGGGACGCTTAAAGGCGACACGAGGAAGTATAGAATGATCTCACTGTGTGAACCAATGATAGAGACCATAGGACGTGTTGACACATACCCTTCACCCACTTACTATAAACACTCTCTCCGTCCACCTTGATATTGACTCATGCAAACACCATCCGAAGGGGGATGCATCCAGGGCCTGTCTCTTATACACATCTAGATGTGTATAAGAGACAGCCTTGATATTGACTCATGCAAACACCATCCAAAGAGGGATTCTCCCAGGGCACCACGAGGCCAAGCATGAATCTCACGGTGTGAACATTCAGGGAGAAACGTGAGTGGAATCATAGACATATTAGATACATCTTTTCCTCCCACTGAGTATTTTATAACCTAGGGTTTAGCTTATTTAGAAAAAATACGGCTAAGGATTTTAACTAAGTGACTTTTAGGTTTTCCCAAGAGTAACTTTTACCTTAGATAGTGAAACAACTTTTGATCATCATCCATTAAACTCTTTAACAGAGTTTTTGACCAAATCATCCCATGCCTGTTGAAAATCTTTCTAATTCACATTTCCAGGTAGGTTCCTAGGTAGGGGTGTTACGTTTTCATCAACTTAAGAACCCTAGCCTAGCCAGAACCCGCCTTAGACAAAAGATCCCTTATAGATAGATTTAAAACAAAATTAATCTTTTATTACAACCAATTAATCCTATTAAACCGATTTTAAAAGATTAATCTAGGTTACTAAACTCTTTAGAACCATTTGAACTTAGGTCTATCTCAATCCAATTTTAAAATCCTTTTAAAAAACTTGAGTTCACCCTAAGTCCGCATACAACACTTTCTTATTTATTTTAGGTCTAATTTCCTTTATAACACTTGTAAACAGAAACCATAACCACAATGCAAAGCTAACACATGCAAGGTATTCATAACAATTATAAACAGCCTAAGTGTCATGCTCAATGCATTGTCCATTCATTGCTACTTCTTTTATATAACACTTATACAAAAACAGCAATAAAACAAGCAAAACATGCTTCCATTCATCCTTAGACTATAACACTTATAATAAAAGGATGATGCATGATAATGCTCACTACATGCAAAATATAACTCTTATATTTCATGATGAATGCATCCTTTCAAGTAATTTCTTCATGCTCGATTATAACATTTATAATACATGATGCATGAATAATTGCACAACCTACGGTGGGTTTTAAACTATATGTAAAACACTTTGGCATATAAGCGCCATACATCACATGTATAAAGATTAAATTTTGATGAACCGAGTAAAATTGCCTTCAAAACACAAAATTAAAGCTAACTATTACAAAGACAAGGAGTCTCCATTTCAAACAGGCGAATCGGGTCTTGAACCGTCCGAGTGAAGCAACGCGTCTCCAACCATCGTGTACTAAATTCCCTACAATCGCCTACACGATAAAACAAACGCTTCGTTCTATTGCTTACCAACGCTCCAAGAGCTAAACGATCGTTTAGCAAATACTAGACCATCGTGTACCTTTTACTAAGTGATGAAGCTTGAGGTACGTGATCGCTTAGCGCGCTCCGTACAACGCACGCCTTCTGCGATCGTCTAAACGACTACAATGCAACAAAGCACCATCGTCTAAGCAATCGCTTAGCTAGTGCCTCCGTATCGTATATGCGTGATTGTATAGGTAGTAACTAAGCGGTGAGGCTTGGTAACTACATGATCGTCTAGCGTGCGCCTTTTACTAAACAATGAGTATCGCATGCTCCCACTACGATCGTCTACCTCCAGCACTTATGCGATGGGCAACCAACGCAACGCGATAGAGTAAATGATTTACCCCATCGCTTAACATTAGTTAAACAATCGTTTAGTAAATACTACATGATCATATAAAAAAATTTACACAATCGCTTAGTTAAATCCCAACGATCATTTACCTTAGGCTACACGATACGACCAACGCTTGGTCTTCTTCTTCGTTGAGAACCGCATCTCCATGCTTCAAAACTTCATCACGAACGACTTGACTAACTTAAACTCTTTGAATTAAAGACTCGATTGCAAGTTAATTTCGCCAAAAAACACGGGGACCCTTACAAATTAACACTTTGTAATTGAAGAAAGCTTTAACTAAAGGCAATTAAACCCGCAAAATTCATCAACTCCATCCGCAAATGCAGTTAAAAATTAAACACAAATGCAGAAACCCACCAAGACTGTAAATTAAAGTTCAAAACAGACTTGTAATTTGGAATATCAGAACAACTTAGCTCTGATACCAATTGAAGGAAATCGTGCACAAGGATTTTCATGAGCAGCGGAAAGATCATTCCAAATTACAATCATGTATGAACATTACGATTACAGTCATAAACACAGACATACGGTTATGCATTCATTAGAGAAATTACAACATGATAATACAAATAACAAAGAGAAATCTACACACATTTGTAGACTTATCTCCACACTCCTGGATCACGAACTCTCGAACACAACAACCTGGAACGCTCGTCCAATACGACCGCTACACAACACGAACACCGCACACTCAAACTCAGCGATCGCCTCGGTTACAAACNCAATACGACCGCTACACAACACGAACACCGCACACTCAAACTCAGCGATCGCCTCGGTTACAAACACCCCAATAGCACGAACAGCCTCCACAAAACCTCGACGGTGTTGAGTTGAGTATGACACCAGCAAGAAGGCTACCTTGGTATTCTCGGTGTCAGAATCCAAAGGATGGGTTCTGTGTGGACTTGGTTTGAGGCAGAAGACGGAGGAAACAACAATCATGTAAATGATTGAGCAAGTGGGAGAAGACTGAACCCATCATATAGGTCGATGCCAAATCGTTAAGCATAACTAAGCGATCGTCTAGCAAAAGCTAAGCAATCATTTAGCTCATCACTTAGCTGCATGTCTGTCGCCTACAAATACTATACGATCGTTTACCTTGGTCCAAGTTGTCGCTTAGTAAATCCCATTTACTTGACAACTTCCGTTCCATGAGATTATTTTCTGAGAGAGGAGATCTAAATTTCACAAAATCTCTTCCTTTTCAAAAACTTACTAAAATTAGGAAAACAATTTTCCTTTTATCTCACGGTTACCATGAACCACCAATAACCTCTCACTCAATTGGTTATTAGAGAAAAAGATTTAATTATCCAATAATTAATATTATTATAAATATAAATGATAACCAACTTATCATACTATAATTATAACCTATAGTTTTAATATTTCATCTCATGAAATATACAAACCATAGTTCTTTTTCTATTCCATGGTACTTAATGTAAATCTCATTTACATTAATCCTCCACTAGATGTATCTCATACATCATATCGATCATATCATATATAATCGAACTACCTCTTGTAAATTTGAACATTTCAAATCAACACCAAGAACTGATCCTCAACTGAATCCATTAGGCTACCAAGGGGATCTTATGGACCTGTAGCTCGAAGCTCCAACGGTACGTGAATAATTGACTAAACTCTTTAGTCATGGGATCCACCATCTATTAACCACCAGCCACTCTACTAAAGACCGATAGTTGAACTCTCCTTACCATAGATATATTATGTGTCTATTTTAATCAATCAATAGTGCGACAACCCTTCACAAATCGCTCATAAATACAGCTCGACCAATAACCGTTATGCCCCTATAGTTAGCTCTAACTCTTTAAGTACCACTGATCCCTCTAATGAACATAAGTCATAGTCCTACTATGACTGAGTCCTCTCTTCCAAAGACAAGTTGTGGCCACTATGTTCAAGCCCCGGAATCAGCCCTTAATGGAGCAATCTCTCTACTTATCCCTGCTTCGAGAAAGGAGTGAATTCTATCTTGTGGACTGAGTTCCCAGCTCTCAAATCAGACAAGTCCCCAAAAAGGTAAACATGTTGAGTTGGCAATCTAGCCACTCTCACCCATACTAATCAAAGGACTACCCTCAAAGGTAGGAGTTCCCAAAACACTCAGGATTGAGGTCGTGTCACCTATGGTCGTTTATGTGATATGTAAGTCTCTAATATCAACGGCGTTATATAAAGAGTCTAGTCATCTCGTGGTCCGGTCTTATACAAAATCTTTATATAGGACACCCCCGCTCGCACATCTCCACATGAATGGTCAAGATCTACCATATGTAGTAGTTTACGACACTTGCAAACCTCTACAAAACGGGTCATATTCATAATGTCACCAGGATCAGGTATCCCACCTTAATCCTTATACTACAGACCTATTTAGGTTATCACTTAAGGCATGATCCACTTGTATATCACATATACATGTTTAAGTTCACGTAAGACAACCATGAAGCTTTGTTTATTGGATATAAGTAAATACCAGAACAAAATAACAATTATTTTATTCATAAAACATTGTGTATCATTACAAACAACGAGACTTTAGGAGAATTATGACACCAATCCCAACACAACATGCAAAGGAGAGAGTTGCATGAGTTGCAGCTCATGCTTGGAGAAAGACAAAACAAAGAAGATGCCATTTGTGTGAGCAAGTAAAGAGATGGATAATGGAAAACCAAACTTTTCCATTTTGTATTTTGTTTTTCTAAATTTCCAATTTCATCATAAAATCAAAAATGATATTTCCAAAATCCATTTTGATTTTAAAAATTGAAAAATGAAATTAATTTCATAAATTAATTTTTAAATAAAACTAATTAATTTAATATCAAATATTAAATTAATTTTTACACATATCCATCTTTATTTAAATCAATTTTAAATATATTAAAATTCTCTATTCTGTTTTAATTCTCAAATTAAACATGTAATTATAATCTTCATATATTACTAAGCCCTTAATTCTAATTTGAATGATTATAAAATTAACTTATCGCGCATTTCTTAGAGCTAGTAATCCGTTATGAACTAGTAGGGGAAACTCGTCGGACCTACAGTATCATGGGCTCCAACGATTCGAGATTAATTGGCTAAAACTCATTAGACCAGATTAATCCTCATTCGTTAACTAATAGGTCACCTCCACTAAAGCCAATAGTTGCACTCCTCTCACTGTAGATATATTATGTCCACATGATTTAACCATAATCAGCAAGTCGACCCTTCCAACAGGTTAGTTCGTAATAATGGCTGGGTCAAATATCTATTTTTTACTCCCGAGATTACGTCTTATTCCTCAAGTTCCTACTGATCCCCTAATGAACAACTAGTTTGTGATCCAATCACTAA
Organism: Benincasa hispida; assembly: GCF_009727055.1. Taxonomy (NCBI): domain Eukaryota; kingdom Viridiplantae; phylum Streptophyta; class Magnoliopsida; order Cucurbitales; family Cucurbitaceae; genus Benincasa; species Benincasa hispida. Next base: position 60,752,785 of record NC_052357.1, read on the forward strand.
ACCAAACTCTCTCAGCCAGTGAATTTTGTTTTGCACCTTATGTCCCCAGCTATCTATTCGAAGTTACCCCTGAAATGGGAGTCTTATTGAGTCGGTGCTGTTGAGCCAACCCTCGCCTATGCAAATCTAAGAGAAATACCAAATAAACAAGAGTTCATAGTTAGCTCAGGTTAAGATCGAGTTACCTAGGTCATCTAGGTGAAATAGTCAATCGTATACAGTAAACAACGTTATAAAGTAAGAGTGACTTATATCTTGGTCCGGTATTATGCAAACTCATTACATAGGACGCCCTCACTCCTCATGTCATAACATGTACGAATTAGGATCACATCGTATGTAGCACTTTACAACTCTTTATAACAACTACAGAGTAGGCTACATCCAATGGTGTTACGAGAATAAGGTACCCAATCTTATTTATGTACAATAGATCATTTTGACTATTTACTCGAACCTAATCTACTCTTATGTCTCCATATAAAGTTCAAGTACTCATACAATAGTCATGGGTCTTAGTTTATTGGATTTAGACTTTCATACTATTTATGAAACCAATAATAAGTATATTGATTATAGAAAACGTTTATCATTTTACAAACTGCGAGTTTTAGGACATAAAACCCAACACTATTAGTGTCTATCAGTGTCTATTATTGATAGTTCTTAAATTTTGTTATATCTTGTAAATATTTTTAACAATTTTACCATTTGAAATAATTTTCCTTATTTTTTTTAATTATTTTGAGTTGAATTTATTTGTATGAAATTATTATTTAAATTACTTATTAGAAAAAACATAATAACCTTCTTAATTGAGCTCACATTAATTAGTTTGATGAAACCATATTCACCCCAGGTTGTCATACCATTCCTACAATAGACTTTTAATTTTGAAATAGTGATAGAAATCAACATGAGCATAATTAAACTGGCACAAGACAGAGATTTTTTGAGTTTAAGAAAAAGGCAATAGTTCAAATTTCACAATTATTGTGCTTACAAAAACATAATGATAAACACCAACAAAATAACAAGAGAGGAGAAATGAACATAAAAAAAGAGAAAAAAATAACAAAAACCAGATATAACTAAAGAAAGAGAATATTGTATGAAATTGAACATACAATGGAAATGAAAGAAAAAGACAACAAAATTGAGAAGGAAAATTCCAATATATTTTAATCAATAACGAGAAACAAGATGAACAAAAACAATAGAAGATATAGAATTGGTATGGCAATGGGTGAATAAGGTTTATATAAAACTTTTTGCTAATAAGTAATTTAAACAATAATTTCACACATGTAGATTCAACCCAAAATAATCAAGAAATTTAAATCTAACACTTTAAGCACGCGTGTTTAATTCTAATAATAAGATCGGTGTAAAAGATAAGGAAATTTAGTAACTACTAGTCAAAAGAAACCAATATAAGAAATTAATTAAATAACAAAAAAATTGCATTTAATTTCATGTAATAAAATATAACAAAAATAAATTATGAGAGAGATAGACCAATTGGGCCGTGATTTTATAATTGTTCAGCACTTCCTAAGATCTTTTTGAGTATGTCACTACGATTGGGACTTTTTTCATTGCATAGATTTGAACTGCTACAACATACTTTTTTCAGGTGCAAGAACAAACCCAACTCTTTCCACGGTTGAGAATCAAACTGTTACAATAATTCTTTTTTCAAGATCAAGAGCAACTCCTATAAAAGTTTGAAAAAAATTAAATAGAACACTTACAACCCTCTCAATAAAGTGGAATTACAAGTTTTGAGCTCACAACAAATCAATCCTCACAATACATAGAACTCTCTGAAAACTAAGATTAAAAAAAATGGGAGTTTGGAGAGAGCAACAATGAAAGTTTTGTATATTTGGAGAGGATTGAAAATTATGAAAATTTGTTATGAAAATTTGGAGAAGATGATGAGTCTAAATAGAGGGGAAAGATGGTGAAAACCACATTTTATTTGGACTATTAGATCTTAATGATGGAGATTTTTCTTTTTTAAAAAAAACATTAGACATAAACATAAAACGATATACTTTTTGGCCCACCATGTGTCCAACCAACCATTAAACACAAACACAAAATAAAATAATAATGTATATTTTTCAAAATCATTTTCTTTTAAAACCAACAACAACTCAAAAGCCCATTATGTGACACTCTTTCATTGGTCCAAGTGACACCTTTCAATTAATCTACTTTCATGGGTCCAAGTGATACCTTTCAATTGATCTACTGTAATTAGAAAAAAAAATTGCCAAGTCATAAACTTGGGATTTTTCCATTAAGCTTGCATCAAGCTATATCTTCTTCATTTGAGCTCCAATTTGAGTAATTCAAATTGCATTTGAACCATGTTCCAAGCTCAACACAATGGACACTTCAAAACACTCAAATTGTTAATAAACTAAAGCTCGTTTGTTATCATCAAAATATTAATTAATCAATTAATTTAATATTAATGGCCAAAAAGCCAACTGAAGGTATATCATTTGAAAAAAAAAATGTGAACCAAGAGGTAAGATGATAGAAACTCTCAAGAGCACATATTGTTGAACATAAGAAGAAAAAAATGGTTGTTTTCAAACATAATAAAATGAATCAAAATATTTACAAATATAGCAATATCACTATATATCAGTGATTGATACGGATAGACTACTCCCATCTATCACGTATAGATAATGATAGACACTGAAAGATGTCTATTAGTGTCTATTAATTTCTATCACTACGTGACATTTTGCTATATTTGAAAATAATTTTAGCAATTTTTTATTTAAATCAATTTTCCAAAAAACAAATTGTATTATAGGGAAAAGAATACATAAAGAGATTTGAGAAAATGGTTATATTTGCAATCTTTTAAAAGTCTATTTTTAGCTCTACCAATTTTAATTACCTTTACAATATGTCTTGTATGATTATAATATATTTTAATATACTTTTCTTGTTATGAAAGAAACGATTTGTTCCACTAGCAATGGATTGAAATTTGAAACCACTTTAGAAATTTCATTCTTTGCCAAGAAAGGAATCGAACGAAGAAAGTAGAAATGTCAAAATTTATTTCATTGTTCAGAAATATGGGCTCCCTCTCTTGTGTCTGTCCCATTACCACTAATCAATTTAATCCTAAAATTTGCAGTGCATCAATACTCTATAAAGTATGGTAAGTGTAACTAATAGCTTATCTGAAAAAAGGATTACAAACAATTTGTGATCCACCATTTTCGTACTGCAGACGACGTTGAAGATTGAGATTGTTGGATGTAAAGACGGTGGGGGACCTTGGGATGATGGAGCTCATTCCACCATCAGACAGCTTGTAATTTATCACAAACAGTGGATTTGTTCATTTCATGTTGAGTATGATAAGAATGGCCATTCAATTTGGGGTTCCAAGCATGGCGGAAATGAAGGTTCCTCGTCTAAGGTACCTGCCACCAAACCCTAATTTCAATCGCCATTTACTATTTTGATATTTCTCCAACTGGTTTGATAATTGCAGGTTGTTTTAGATTACCCAAACGAGTATCTAATTTCAATTTATGGTTACTACGGCTACATAGGTGAGTGGGGAATTGCAGCCGATGTGATTCGTTCCATAACTTTCCAAACCAATAGGAAAACTTATGGCCCATATGGGATGGAAGAGGGAGCCAAATTTTCATTCCCAATTATGGGAGCCAAGATTGTTGGCTTCCATGGAAGATGTGGTTGGTTCCTCGATGCAATTGGGCTCTACATACAACCAATTCCAAAGTACGTACATATATGATCTACTTGTATGGCTGCAAAAATATGAACAGAAATGAATGAATTCCATTGACATTGTGCGATGCAGAACCCAACTTAAGAACTTCAGCTTAGGACCTTATGGAGGCAAAGGGGGGCATCCATGGGAGTATACTTTTCGGTCGATCAGACGATTTGTAATTCATCATGAACAATGGATTCACTCCATTCAATTGGAATATGAGGATAAGAATGGAAAGTTAGTATGGTCCAAAAAGCATGGTGACACAAACGGAAGTTCCAAATCAGAGGTTATACCTCAAATTCCTCTAATGATTTACTCTATGCCCATAACTTTGCTGAAATGCCTAACTTGGGCACTTAGTTTTCTATGGTAGCTTGTGCTATGCCCGTAACTTGTTTGTTGAAATTCCTTACCGGGGCATTTTGTTTTGTATGGTAGGTTGTGCTACAATTCCCAGATGAGTATTTTGTTTCTATTCATGGCTACTACAGCCACATACAGGTTTTGGAAAATACTGCCACTGTGATTCGATCGCTAACATTGGAAACTAATACAAGAACTTATGGACCGTTTGGAGTTGAAGATGGAACCAAATTTTTATTTCCAATTATGGAGACAGATATTGTTGGTGTTTATGGAAGATCTAGTGTGTGGCTTGATGCAATTGGACTCTACTTAGGAACAACTCAAAAGTATGTACCCATCTTTATTCTTTTAATTTTATGGATATCATATTCTATTTCTATGATATAAACATATATAATTTGCTTTTTTTGCTCCTCATTTAGTTTTATTAGAAAATTACATATTTAAAAAATATTTGTTTACACAAAGTTGCCCATTGAATATTCTCTTAATAGTAATAAACATGTGCTAGTCAAGAAGTAAAACTTTTGACTGTGTAAGTTATTGATTTATGCAGCATGAAGGTTGAGCCGGAGCCTATGGCTGCACCAGCACCCCAAATCCAAATGGAGCACTCTAAACTGAGACAATATGGAGGTGAAGGTGGAGATGCTTGGGAAGATAAGTTTCAAACAATGAGACGTTTTGTGGTTCGTCATGGATTATGGATCGATTCCATTCAAATTCAATATGAAGATGATAATGGAAACTTGGTGTGGTCTAACCAGCATGGTGGAGATGGAGGATCCAGATCAGAGGTTAACTCAATTCCTCCTTTATATTCATGTCCCATGATTTGCTTACCATTATTGAAACTTTCAAATTGTTTTCCTCGTTGGGTTAATCTAAAAAGAATTGGATGAAGAAGTTATGGTGTTCAAATGTAATTGCAGGTTGTTTTGGAATTTCCAGATGAGTATCTTGTATCAATTCATGGCTACTACAGTGATATTCGTACGTGGGGACATGCAATCACTGTGATTCGCTCCTTAACTCTAGAAACAAATAAGAAGACTTATGGGCCATTTGGAGTTGAAGATGGTTCCAAATTTTCATTTCCAATTGTTGGGTTTAAGGTCGTTGGCATTCACGGTAGATCTGGTTGGTACCTAGATGCCTTTGGACTTTATGTACTGTCAATTCAAATGTAGGTCATAAATAATTAGTCACATTGTATCAAACGAGTCTCTTCGAATAATTTTTAGAGGAATTACGAGAAGTTAAATTGATAAGGAAGACGAAACCTCCATCTATCTCCATAATTGTGCGATATTGTCCACTTTTGATATAAATTATCCCTTTTTTTTTTTTTTTTTGTTAACATTCGAGTTCTACTTTCAAAGATATATTTGTTATTTGAAAATTATTTTTAAAAATATATAACAAAATTACAAAACAAAAACCAAGTAGATGCAACAATCTTAAATTCATATAAGTACATATATGAAAGAAAAACAATTGTTACTAATGGGATAAAAACAATCAATCGACAAAATTTCGAGTAATTCAAATAAAAAACATAGAAACATAAATTAGAATAAATAGAAATTATTGTAATTGATATCACTTCACTTAAATCATGTTAAATTTAAATTATTTAATATTAGAAAAAAAATAGTGTAATGAAGATAAAAAGTTTCTTAGAAAAAAGTATATTGATAAATAAATAACTGACTTATAATTTTACTTCACATCCATACTTTATTTAAAATAAATATTGTATGTGATAAGCAAGCATGATTTATGTAGTACTACAAAAGATGCGTTAATATCATAAATGTAAATCTAATTAGTAAAATAAAATTATAATCTCCATTCTCTATTGTATTAAAACAAAATTATAATGTCTAAATACTTTTTTTGAAAAAAAAGAAGTAACATCCAATAAAGATGTAAAAAACCTCTAATGTGAGTTAAAAGTTGACATTCCACTCTCATGATTAGTATTTTGTACTAAAAAGAATTAAAAATAAAAATAATTATTGAATTAGTTACATCAAAATTATTTGGGAAATTATTTTCACATGAGCTATAAGAAACCAACTAAATATTTATTTTCAAAAGAAACCAACTAATTCAATAATATTACAGTATAAGAACAAATAAATTAGTTTTAATTAATTTATGAATAAATCAACTAAATATTATCTTATCCACATTATTCAAAACTTAATATATGTTTGTATAAAGAAAAATACGTGCATTGTACGTGGTAAAAACACTAGTTAATCAAAGTGGACCTAATTAAAGATGATAAGTGGAGCAATAGAGAAATGACAAACAATGAGTTTTTTAATAATCAAGGGATTTGTGGTTCAAATCTCCCCACCCTAATTGTACTTTTAAAAAATGATTTCATTAAATGGGTAGTCAATTACCGTCAGAAGGTTTTTTAAATAAAAATTATATCTTTTGTATCTTTTATGACTTTTAACCTTAACCATTAGATTTCGTTTTACTAAGATATAAAGGCTCATATAATATTTGGATTTCACCAACTTTTCTCTCTTTTTAAACTCATCTTTTTCTCCAATATTACTTCAATAATTCCACATGTTTATAATCTTCTGGTTTGCTAACAACTATTGTTATTCTCTTCAAGCTCTCAATTTTCTTTTCATCTTATTCTTGAGACATATATTTTATTGTGAAGATTGATTTTTTTCCTGGACAGTGTGGGATGAAGATTGATTTGTTTGTTTTTTTTTTTTTTACTGAAACAAACATACATTAACTGAGACAAACACAACCAACAACCATGGAAACCATCAACCCCATTTCTCCCGATGTATATGTGATTTGCTCTCTTGAAAATCTTTTTATCAAAGGATCTGCAATATTCTCTTTTGGTTTCACGTAATCAACGAAAATTATTCAATTAGAGAACATTGCTGATAACTTGTAGAAATACAAATTATTATAGCTTTTTACTTAGAATAATGAGAGTAGAAAAGCAGAATATGCATTGATTTTATTAGGAATTCATGCATTAAAATGATTCTTACGTTGAATACATTTAAAATTCTTGCGGACCAACTATCATAAGTGTAACGACCCGACTCCCTAGGACTCAAGCTAGGTCGTTGCTAAATATATGCATGCATGGAACTTAAACGACATCTTTGTATGGTGAAATAAATGGTAAATAAATAAGATAAGTTCGAAAGCCCTTCATTAAATTCAAATATTAAAAACAACAATAGGGTACCCACAAATCATAAATGTTAATAAATAAGTCTGAAAACAATTTTTAATAGTAAGTTTCAAACATTAAAATTGAAAGTTAAGCAAAACATGAAAAGAAATCTATGGGCAGAAGCATAACACTAGTCCTAGTGACTCGATCACGAATTTGGCTTGTCACTCGCTGATGCATCTCTACCTTTTCCTCAGGGGACACATACATACATGCAAAATTGGTTTCTATCCTACTGTAAATAAGTATGCCCACTACTTCTGGTGAATCCTAAAGGAAACACAATCTTTGGTGAAATCCGAAGGAAACACAACCCTTGGTGAATCTCGAAGGAAACACAGCCCCTGGTAAATCCCGAAGGAAACACAGCCCCTGGTGAATCCTGAAGGAAACACAACCCCTGGTGAATCCCGAAGGAAACACAATATCTGGTGAATCCTGAAGGAAACACAATCTGGTGAATCCTGAAGGAAACACAATCTGGTGAATCTCGAAGGAAACACAATCTGGTGAATCTCGAAGGAAACACAATACCTAGTGGGCATCTAACTAATTAGTAAAGACACTATCACAGTCTCAACATCACAATTATCACAATATGGTTTTATAACATGCATATACACCTCAACATCTGGTCGCACAAATTGCATAGTATCATAAATAGCTACTCCGGGTATTACCCATCCACCTTGACACCAAAGAAGAGTTCGACCCAATGCTTTATTTCTGTCCTCACTATCACAGTCTCAACATCACAATTATCACAATATGGTTTTATAACATGCATATACACCTCAACATCATTGCTATACAACATGCATATACGCCTCAATATCCTCATATCAAATACAACCTCAGGGAATCAAGTATCATCTCTTACTAGCATGCAAGTATCTACGTGTACAAATAAATCTTGCAGATTCTCATACAAGAACATATATCGGTCATACTATACTATCCGTTTATCATGTTATCGTTTTGTTCTGATATTCGTCTATTATGCTAGTATATATCTAGTATCTGGCCAGTAGACAGTTCCAGTAGTAAGATTACTTGCCTCAAATTTGGTCACAAATTAATCCAAGTAATTAACTCTCTTACAACTCTTGGAAGGCTTTGAATCCACCCTATAACATATGTTACAAATATTAATTTAGCACCCCTGATCCAAAAATAATAAATCCAAAGTTTTAACTCATCTTTGGGGTCTAAATCTAATTAACCAAAATATTTAAAGATCTTCAATTTAACTTTACCTAAATCGAAAATTCACAGATAATATCAGACAACCAACAAAACCAGCAGAACGCAATCAAGTTTTAAATTAAAACCAAGGCCTAATCACACATACTTCAAGTATTGCCAAATAAATCCAGGTAAACTCACCCAAGATGTGATATAAGACACATCAAATCTGCTAAAACTTCACCTAACAGCACCTTAATACCTTCAAGAACATGAATTCAAAGTTGAAACATAAAGGCCTCATTCAATTGCTGCCAAAAGTAAATGGGCGGTCAAGAATCAACTGAAAACAACCCGAAAACAGTAGAAATCTGACCCAAATTGATAGATCTGATGACGACACAAGCAACTGACAGCGACGACAGGAGGAATCCGGTGCAGATCTGGTCGATTGAAGGAGATGAGCGGCGCTGGTCAGCTCGTGGATGACGCGCAGAGAAGCGGCGCTGGACAGGGGAAGCTAGCTGGCGAGATCGACCGAAGGGGACGGCGAGGCAGACGCGGCTGGCCGGCTCACCGCGCTTCAGATCTGGCGGTCCGACAGCTTCAGACCCAGGCGCGAAAGGCGGGTGCAGAGCTGCGATAGCCGAAGGGCTTCGACGTGGGAGGTCGAGGCTCGGATGACTGGGCGACACTGGAGTGCTGAGCTACTGGAGGCGGTGGGTCGCGGAGGAAAGTTCAGCGTGCGGCTGAAAAGAGCGAGGGGGTGAGGGGTTCCGATCGCGTGAGGGAGAAGAGGGAATTTGGGTTTTTTTATAAAAAATAATAATAATAATAATAAAACTAAAAAGGAAATAAAATAAACTATATTGTATTATTTTCCTTATTCCATTTTATATTATTACATTTCTTTCCTTCCCAACATGAAATTAACTCCTACCATTAATTTCTAAATTGAATAATTTCAACGTTAACAATTAAATTCCCACAATTACACTTGAAGTCCAAATTTTAAAAAATGCCCTCAAATAATAAAAATTACTGAAATTACATTATTGCTATAAAAAATGCGGGGTGTCAGATTCTTCCCTCCTCAAAGAACTTTCGTCCTCAAAAGTTCATTCCTGAAAAATCTCTGGGTACTGGGACTTCATCTCATCCTCTCGCTCCCAGGTAGCCTCCTTAAACTGGTGATACTTCCACAGGACTTTCATAAATGCAATTTCCCTAGAGCGCAATGTCTTTACCTCTCCGGCGAGGATCTCTACAGGTCTCTCCTCGTAGCTCAAGTTGTCATTCAACTGCAAGGGTTCGAAGCCAACTACATGGGACGGGTCTGTCACATACTTCCTCAGCATCGAAACATGGAAGACATTATGAACTTAAGACAATGCTCGGGGCAATGCTAAACGGTAAGCTAGGGGGCCAACTCGTTCCAAGACCTCGAAAGGTCCAATGAATCTTGGGCTCAACTTTTCTTTTCTGCCAAACCTCAGAATACCTTTCATGGATGCCACTTTTAAGAATACTTTAACACCAGTCTCAAATTCCAAGTTCTTACGTTTCACATCAGCATAGCTCTTCTGTCTACTCTGAGCTGTTTGCATATGAGCCATGATCTTCTGTATTGCCTCATGTGTGGTCTGCACTAGTTCGGGTTCTAGCAATTTCCTCTCTTCTACCTCATCCCAACACACAGGAGACCTGCAACTCTTCCCATAAAGGGCCTCAAATGGTGACATCCTAATAGTGGACTGGTAGTTGTTATTATAAGAAAACTTCATCAGATGCAAGTGAGTATTCCAGCTTCCTGAAAACTATATGGCACAGCCACTGGGACTAGTGTTATGCCTCCGCCCATGAGATTTAGATTTCTTTTCATGTTTTGCTTAACTTTTAGTTTTAATGTTTGAAACTTACTATTAAGAATTGTTTTCAAATTTATTTATTAACATTTATGATTTATGGGTACCCTATTGTTGTTTTTAATATTTGAATTTAATGAAAGATTTTTGAATTTATCCTGTTTATTTAGCATTTATTTCACTATACAAAGATGTCGTTTAAGTTCCATGCATGCATATATTCAGTAACGGCCTAGCTTGAGTCCTAGGGGGTCGGGTCGTTACAATAAGTTAACATGCGCCAAAGTCCATATTTTTAAGATTATCGCAGGAGTTGATCGCATGCGCTGATTTCGAAGAAGCCAAAGCTGATTGCATGCATCGAGATCTCTGACACTGACCTAGGGGATACCCTGCCATAACTTCAAAAGATTGACTATGATAGCATCGTTGACATTCTTACCTACCACGTCAGAGACAATGATTGATCAAAGTGGGAATCCACGAGCAATCAAGGGATGGCTTTATATATGGAGCCTTGATGCAAGAGACAAACCATCCAGATTTTGACTTGAATTCCCACTTGAGACAAATTTTGGTGATCACAAACGAACAATAAGAAAGATTATTTTATAAGAATCCTTCATCTCATCCATTCCCTTCGATTGATGACTTGAATCTCTCTAAAGTGGAGCTTGAGAAAGCCTTCTCCACTCCATTCTACCATCAACCACCAGAACCCTTGACAATCATCTGTTTGAAGTAAGAGATTGCTAAAAACAGTTTTCCCTTCACACCTTTTCTCATCTTTATCTGTTGTATTACTTTTCAACTTAAGACATTATTTCAACTGTAATCAACATTTCTATCTATCTATCTATCTATCTATATATATATCTATCTATCTATATATATATAATGCATCATGACTACATCTATTGCCTTCTATCTTTTTACCATTTCTCCTTTATCGCCATGAGTAACTAATTCTTTGTGGGGTAAAGGGGAAGTTTGATATCATGAGCTAAGTTGAAAGTTCAAGGAGTTAATCCTATTTTCCTAGTGTGAGAATATGAAAATGCTTGCCTATGATCACTCATTGAGTCAAGTAGCTATAACATATTGCATGAGAGGGTAAGGTGGAAATCTTAAAGCAAAGTAAAAAGTGTGTCTAACAATAGAAATAACCTTATCATTAATGCAACATCATTCGTGTGATAGAGATATGACAAATGTGGCTGGCCACCAAGAGGTGTGTGATGAACGGATGATGCAATCCTTGATCACTCATGATGTCAACTTAGGGACTTGATATCAGCTTCCCCTAAAACCCTACCTTCTTCATTCAATTTTACACATGTCAACTTCTATTGGTTATCACCACATTCTTAGATCGGATCTCTGTCTGTTCTTAGTTGGTTATTGTACATTTTTAGCCTTAAAGTAGTTTTATCGCATGTTTTCTTCCACTATATATTTTTAGTTTCCACCGCAAAACATTTGACTTTATAGAACTTTCAGTTATAAATTCCCCGTGTTCGACCTTGGTTCATTCCAAGAAACTTGTGGTCTTGTTATACTTGGAAAGAGAACAAGAAAACTTGTGACAAGTGCATGGTTAACTACATCCAAAGCATTATAACATCATCACATATACATTCTAGTGTAGTTCACGATAAGCGCATCTAGAGATTGCAGCAATTTTTTTGGTGTCGTTGTCGAGGAATTGGCAACTGATTGTTCTTTTTTTTTTATATTCTCACAAGTATCTCTCGATTTTTAGGAGTATTGTAGCTTGAGCGATCAAGCGGTAAATAGTATATGAGTTCAGAGGCCGAACCCGAACTCAATATAGACCTTGAGATCGAGAGAACTTTTCGTTGCCGACAAAGAGGAAATAGAAGAAGCAGGAATATGGCCAATAAAAACAAAAACCAAAACAACTAGGATGGAGGAAACGGCTTATTCAGGCAAAGTCAGCAAAATCCTATTTTTCTGGCAGCAGATCGCAACATTCCCATGAACAACTATGTGGCCACGAATCTATACGACTTCTCACTTGGTATTATACAATTTGGTTTATTTGAAAATTCAAGAAATTGATTCTTAAATTAATTTTAAAATATATGATTTTTAGAAATTAGAGAAATCCAATTTGGTTTTTTAAAATTGAACATTTGAAAAAAAAAAAAAAAAAAAACCCGTTTAGTGGGTTTTTCCAATTTTTTAAGTTATTTGACTCATTCTCCACCCAAACCTACTTAATTGTTTCAAGTAGGACTTGTAGCTTGAGTATGCAATCTGATTGCATGTTTTCTTGATACGAAACTAAAGTTTTTTGCTGAGAAAAAGGGCATGCAAAAGCTGAAAAATCTTTTTTTGAGAGTTTGAAGAAGGTGTTCTTCAAGTTGGAATAGTGTACTCCTTCTTCCCTAAAATTCTTCTCTAATTTTAACTCATTTTGAGTCCCACAACACAATTTAAAGTCCTAGAGGATAGTTGGGAAGATCTTCTGGTGGTTCACGACCAGTGGAGGAGTAGACTGCAGCTGAATTCGTGATTTGAAGTGAGTCTTCAAAGGTATTTTGAAACCATTTTCTTATTATATGAACATGCTTGATTTTATGATAAATTGATGAATTAGAGTGCTTAATGATTCTATTTTCTTCCGTTCATGCTTGTTGTAACTAACAAGTTCACCCTCCCCTCAATCAAATATAATCCCTCTCGATTCTGCTCATATTTTTGCTAATGTCACGGCAGCAGGTACTGCTCCAGCAATATCTCCTTAGCAACTACATAATGTTAGTGCTTCCATGGTTGTGGTGGGCACTCAATTGGAGAGGTTTTGTGAGGCAGTTCTGCATGTATTAGCAGTATGCTAAGGACCGTTATGCAGCTTTCAAAAAATTCCTTTGACATGCTCGTCCTTGATATTATTCAACTATCATTACTATCATATCTTCCAAGATCCTACTGATGAAGAATAAGGCCCTGAAGTTGATGATGATGCTCCAGCTCAGTAGGAGAGTATCGTGTCCCTTCTCTCATTCTTCCCTTTTATGACTCAGAACTTCATTTATTTCATTTTATCTTTTGTTTTTAGTGTCATTCGGTTAATTTTCTTTTATGCTAGTTTATTTTGGTTTTACTGGGTCTTATTTGTAATGGTTGCTATTATGAATTTTTTAGATGCATGCTATTTGGTTGTTGTGCAAATATGCTTTTCATGATGATACTTCGGGTATATCTCTTTTTTGTTTACCTTGCTTTCAACCCTAAAATGATGCAAAACCAAGAGTTTCTTGTTTTTTTATTTGTGTAAAACCTTTGTAGGCTAGTCTCCAACATGCCCACTAGTTTTTTGTACCAAAAGGTCCTAAACATACATTTTACAACAAAACCAAAGCACCATTCTCTCGTTTTTGCTCCTTTTGTAGGTTCTCTTTCTTAAGCAATGAGGACATCACTTATTTAAGTTTGGGAGGGAGAACTTTCGCATTATGTTTATTAATGTAATATTTATTGTGAGAACGTGTGTGTGTGTGTATATATATATGCTAGGCCTTTAAGAAAAAATAGAAAAAAGAATAGAAAGGAAAATCTAGGATGGCACTCCTCCTTTCTAAGTTGGCCACAAAGAGTAGCTAGAAGTGGAGCATGATATACTTATACTCTCTTTACATGAAAATGTTAGCTTAGGAAGTGAGTGATTTGCCTCAAAGTGTGACTCTTATTCATAGCAAGATGCTCATTGGTAACTCATGGGAGTAAGTTGGAATAAAGGTAAGAATGATATGGAGAATCGTTCCTAGGAAAAAAAAAAAAAAAAAAAACAGAGAGATAGAGAGAGAAAAAAAAAAAGAAATTATGGAGGCTTGTAAGATGTCAATCTTAAGACCAGCAAAAACGTAAGTTTGGAGGAGTAGGAAAAAGTTCCTTTTGTAACCCACATGAATTTGGTGTTAAGTGAGACTATGGCATATTTTGGATCTCCCTAGGGTCAATGATTGGTAGCTTAGCTAGTTTGGCATGTTTCAATGGTTAGTGGAAATGTTGAGTCATGGGAAAATGGAACCTCTTTTGAGGATTTTTAGGGAGTTTGTAGTTTGGCATGGTATTGGATTGGAGACCCCTTCTGAAAGTTGTTTTCTTTGCATTTATCAAACTGAGCATGCATGTGTGGGTTTTGGGTGTTGTTTGTGATATTTTCTTAAGGGCAAGAAAAAGCTTAAATTTGAGGATGTGATTCATGTCATAAAATGCATGAATTTGAGCTTCTATTTGGGCACTTTTACTATTAAAAAATGGATTTGTACATGAGTTTTCCTCCAATTTTAGTTATATTTTGTTAAACTAAGTTTTTTAGAAAATAATTATGCTTAAACATTGTTATTTGTTGATTTGGAGCTAATTTGTTTAATTTTGGCAAGTTTTGAGACTGTTTCTACAAATAATTACATCTGATACGCTCGCATCAGTGAGCCCTAAAGTTTCAAAAATCGAACCAATCAAAAGCAGTTCTAATTCTTACGATTTGATCAATTATTTAGCTCTAATTTTGGCTGGATTTCAGAGCTTGAAATCTAGCCTTCCCCAACCATTTTTGTGCCTATAAAAGGGTTGGAAACCCATCCCCTAAAGGACGCAACTCACTATAGCCGCCCCTCATCTTCTTCTTCACCAATTTTGCCACAACAGTCCTTAGGTTCCTTCTATATATTTCAAGTCAGTTTCAAGTCAGTAGCCTTAAGAACAGAAATTAATCTAAGGCTTAACGGCTCTAGGATATCTCTTCCCACGGAAGTGTTGAGGAATGATTTCACCTTGGCAAAGGAGAAATCATCTAAGGAAAGACTTGAAGTTTTAGAACCTTCCAAAGTTCTTTAGAGTTTTTATTTTTTAGCTTTATTTTCTATTTAGTTTTTTTAATTCTTTTATTTTTTCCATCTTTTCATCAATTGAATTAAATTGTAGCGATGATTCTTGATTTAATAAAAATATTTATTTTGTCATCTATCATGAGCTAAATTCCTCAACGAAATCAACAATGTGGATGCTCTAGGATCTTTATGGCTTAAGTAATATTACACTTCACACCAACTTGATTTATGCATTCTCTTTGCTCGAATTAAAGGTAATATTGGTAAACTAAATTAGCCACTTAATTTAACAATACGGTGGAGCTTTAGTGCTGAAAAGGCTAGAGTGTAAACGGATCTCGGAAAGGGATATGAGACCAAGAGCCTAGAAATAGGAGGATCACATCACCTTAGGAATGAGGGACATCATAGAGTAAAAAAACTAAACTTAAATTAATCTAGGGTTTAGCTACTCATGGGAATATTCAGTAGTAGCTGCTTAGAATTCCTAAAGGAACAGGACACCAAACCAAATAGATGTAGATTTCTACCCATGCATATGTCACCATCTTGGTGTGATGTGATCGCATCACTTTTGACATAGAGTCTGAAAGGTTTAAGCATTTTTAGCCCTATTTGATTACCATTGTTCACTATCTTTAACATCAATTCCTACTCATTCACATAGCACTTCATTCTTGTTACCTTCGATTGCATTAGAATTACAGCCTTGATCAAATTAAATTACTACTAGTCCTGTGGGTTCGATACTCGGAATACTCTGAGACTATTGCTTCTTTGACACTGTATGCTTGCACTTAGATCTTGCTTATCTTAAATATTTTACCTTTCATACATTTAGTCAAATTAAACATCCTTCTCAGACGTGCGCTCGTCGAAGAAGGATTGGAATCGAGTGAAAACTTTGCTCAAAACTAAATCATTAAAATAGAGAGAAATAGCCAAAACTCAAATTTCACCTCAAGGATTTAAACAACCATTTTTCCTTTTTATAAGAATCCAAAAAAAAACGTTTTTTTCTAAATTAAATACAATAATGTTTCACATCTAAATTAAATAGGAAAATGTTTAATATCTAAATTAAATAATGAAAATTGTTTTCATATTTAAACTAAATATGACAATATATTTAAAAATCTTTAGTTATGTTTATGACAAGTCATTCCAACAAATGACTAAATGACTAGTCATTCCCAACAATCCCCCACGAATGACTGACAATTAAAAACAATAAGTAATTTATCTAAGTAAAGATAGGAGAATAAACTTAAACATCAATATCTTAACAAGTTCAATCGATTCATGGTGAAACAGAGCAACGAATTTGTTAAAGAGAATGAGTTACCTCTTAGGCGTGCTATTTGAGGCCATGCATATAGAAACTTGGGTAAATGTAAAAGCTCTAGAAAAAGACCCTTAGACTTTTTCGTAGAAGGCGGCCACACGTTCATATTCACATTTATTGTTTCATCAAGTCTATCGTTAATAGACCACTCAAAAATTGCTCTATGAAGACTTCGCATCTAGTCCATACCAGGACTAACTTCATCAAGTCTGTCAAAGACAAACCACTAAAAAACTGAGCTATGAAGATTTTACAACTTTCCATCAGGTCCATATCAAATACCACCCAAAGAAAGGGCTATGGAATTTAAAGGTTTAAGTTCTATCCATCATATTCGTACTAGGACCACTCAAATAAAAGGTTATGGACCATCATGTCTATCACAATAGACCAATAAAGAGCTATGGACCACTATAAGGGTTTGAGTCCCATACTTGTTGAAAATTCTAGAATTAATGTCCTTAATAAACCTTTGGTGAGAGGATCTGCTAAATTCCTCTCAGACCTTACATACTTCAAGGAGATAATTTCATCCTTCAATAGTTGTTTCACAGCTTCATGTCTCAAGTGAATATGCCTTCTTTTGCGCCCCCCTCCCCCCTACACACACACACAATGGTACATCTCCTATTAAGAATTCATATCCATTAGTAAAGCTGACTTCATCATTCTATGTTACCTAGTTTGTATACACAATTATTCTAATACGGTAGAAAATTATAAAAAAGTGCAAACAATAATCTATTGTACCCTTAAGATACCTTAATAAATGACAGAGAGCAATCAAATAATCTTTATCAGGATTATGTGTATATATATACTTTATCTCCTTTATTTTTCTTAAAGGCTCATACTATCATCATAACTATCAAATCTCTTTAATAGTTTTCATTAAACACTATTAAAAATAGTTTTCATTAATACTAGCATCATAAGGGTTAGTATTTATCAAATCTCTTTAATAGTTTTTATAAACCCTCAAGTTTTGTAAGGTAAATCAAGTCAAGCTTGGACATTAAAATCAAAGGGATCTAAGTATGAGTTAAGACTATAAGGAGGAAGATTGAGGATAATTGAAAAAGGGGGAAATACTTTAAGAGTTATGAAGCTCACGTGTGTTAAATGAAGGTGTAGTGGGCTTGGTTAAGAAGGAAAAAATTTGGCTTAAGTAAAAAAGCCATGTGTTGGAGGCTTGATGAGGTATGTAGTGGATTAAGCATTTGGAGGTTAGTAAGCACAAGTTAGGCATGTAGGTAGGTGATAGCATGGCTAAACATTGACCGAGGGAAAGGGGTTCTTTGTGTTGAAGCCATGTGTTGGCCAAGTGAAGTATGTGTTGACCAAGTGAAATATGTGTTGGCTAAGTGAAGTATGTGGCCAAGTATGCGTTGGTCAGGTGGAGTATGCGGCCAAGTGAGACTATGCGACTAAGTGAGGCCATGCAGCCAAGGGAAGGGTTGTGCGTCCGAATAGGTATGCGGCCAAGTAAGGCTATGTGGCCAAGGGAGGGGCTATGCGGCCAAGTATGGGTAGGCATCGGGTGAGGTATACGGCCAAAGAAGGGTGGATGCGTTGAGCAGGTAAGCTTGGGGAACAAGTTGGGGTTGACAGCAAATTGGGACATGTGGCTGAACCAAGTGAAGTTTGGGCTAAACCTAGGATGAGGTGGGCACATGATAGGACATGCAAGGTTGGGAAGGACACCTCAAAAAGAAGGTTATACATTGGCCTATTAAAATTGAAGACACTTCAGCCAACATGTAGGGAGGTGTCAAGGGAGATATGTTGACATATACATGCTAAGGGCAACTGGACATGCAAGGATGGTGAAGTGTCAAACATTGGTGATTTTGGGAACACTATAAATAAGGCAGCTAAGGGATGTTAATTTTCACAATCCACTCTTGCAAATCAAGTAAAATTTGTGTGAAAATGTTGAGAAAGGAGTGTAGTAGGTGATTCTAGGCTGCCATTTAATTTGGAGAAGTGAGGAGTGAGGAAATTGCATTGGAAGGCAGAAGGTCAGCTGGTCGCACAGGCAGGTGCCCATCGCCGACGACATCGCCTGGCGTACAGCGTAGGCGCATGCATGCCCCACTGCAAGGCGTGCCTTCAGGACGACCCAGATGCCCGCGCAGCACACGACTGAGCGCATGCTCGCACGTGCTATACTGCTCAGCCCCTCGCACGCGCACTTGCCCATGCCACACTCATGTCATGCCATGCCTGTGCGAGGAGTGCAACCCACCTACGCATAGCCTTGCACCCATCTTGCACATTGACTGCTCACATCGCCCACCAGCCTACATAATTCACCTAAAAAGGTGTATTCCCGAAAGTCAAACCTATTTTTGAGTAAGTTAAAGTAGGTAAGTCAAAATATTTAATCTAAGTATAATTTTTTAAAACAAAAATTAATTTATTTAAGAAGTTGGGCTAATTTAGGATTTTCTTAAATTAAGTAAATAGGATCAGGAGCCATCTAGAGAAACAGTGGAAAAAATTACAACAAAGACTGTGAGTGGTTCCTACTTTTATATTTTATGAATTTTGTGTATATGCTTTTATGCTTATATATGTAAGGTTTGGAAATGGGCTTGACTGGGAAATGTGTCTTCCTGGTTTTTTGTGCATTAATTCCATTATTGATTGGGTTATATTGTTTTGTTAAAATGATTAGTTTGCCTCGATAACAAGAATTGACGGAAAACTGGAATTGTACCCTGAAAAATTGTTAGCGTGTCTAAGCACTACTAACGGGATATTGCCGACATGTGCACATTTGGCGGGCTAAGTAGGTACTGGAGTTGTTTCCTCGAACTTGTGAACTGTCTTCTCGACTTGCATATTGGATGTAAACGAGTTTACTTGGGAAACACGTGATCATGCCAGGAGAAGCCAGTTACCAGATTGGGAAGGTTATTTGTTGTGTGTTGTGATGCTTGATGTGGAATTTGTTTTCCGAAAATAAATTTTCAAAGCAAGCTTATGTTCCTATAAACTATACCACTCATTGGGCTTTAAGCTCACGTTTTTCAAAGTTTTGTTCCCCCTCCCCCCTCCCCAGGTAGCGGGAAAATGGCGTTCTGGAAGTATCACTCAATGTCTGGAATTGCAACTCTCCCAAAGTAAAATCTCGAGTCTGATTATTACTAGCAGTCACTAGGGCTAGTTAGGGTCAGAAATGTTTTAAGTATGAACTCTTGAAATTGACATTAAAAATTAATTGTAAATATACATAGTTGTGATCTGATGAGTTGGTCTAAGGATGGACAGTAGGTATCACAAAGGTGGTGTCTGCTATCTTTACGTCTCCTTTCAGGTTAAGGTGAACTCGAGAGGGGGTGTGACAGTTTTTCAATGTAGTGTGATTGACCCAAATAAAATCCGCCTTTAGTTTTTTTAGTCTTAACACTAAGTATTACTCCAACTTCTCCTAAATCTTTCATTTCAGAAAGTGACAATAATAACAACTTGGTATTTTTTATTGCATCTATGTTTGTTTCAAAGATAAGCATATTATCGACGTACAAACATATAATCACACAAACATATACAACTAAAACAATTTTGAGTAAACTCGTGTATCAATGGATATTAACATATAATCACACAATTAACTCAAACAACTTTGAGTAAACCCATGTATCAATGGATATTTACTAGTATACCATTAAAGTTCTCACACTATTATTAGTAAGCTTGCTTAATAAAGCTTTCAATTGTGTCATGCATATATTTTCTTTTAGGTCACCATTGTGAAAATTACTTATTTACATCCTTTTGATGTATTATACAAATGCAATAAAGGTTTTATTTCCTTTAAGAAATTCTACTAAATCCATGAAAATCATTTTTCATTTTCTACTTCCAATCAATTGAAATTATATATCAATGTAGAACTTTGATCGCATTCCCAATAATCCTCCTATCAAAACAAGGACCAACTGAACCTCCCCTCAAGTAGCCATCCATCCATCTAACTTTTATCTAGAATAACTCCTTTTTAACCGGAGCATAATGTCTATTCGATAGAATTCAATCATGGATCACATCATGACTACTTTCGAGGCTCCACTATATCTTTGTTCGACAACCGAGGATTTATATCAACATGGCTAAGCTAGGGGATGACTCTGATACCCCTTATTAGGGATAACAACTCTCCAAATATCTTCATAAAAGCCCTCATGGCTTTACTTTAGGGTTTGACCCAAAAAGCTCCATACCAATGAAGATAATTATTCTAACTTTTCTTGAAAAGTTCTTATTATCCACATATTTTATAGCTGAAACAATATCTCAAATTACCATCAATTCTACAAGCTTCCACATAAAAATGATGGAATTTGCATATTTTCATACTACAAACAAGCTAGGTGATAGTCAAAATAATGTTATGGGGTCACACTTAATTTAAAAGTAATAATAATACTTTTTAACTTCATGAAAATTACTTCCCAAACATGACAATTTAATTATGCATAAACTTTGTCAAATATAATACACATGAAATAATATTTCCATTCATGCTAACATGTTAGTAGACATGCTCAAGTAGATCACAATAGCATTCCATTTAAGATATGGAAAATAATTCAATAACAATAATCACTACAAGAAATAGAAGTTATCATAGCTTTTGTAGATAGCCTTTTAGAAAATAGGCTATGAAATCTCACACATAAAAAAGGCGCTCAATTATTAAAAATGAAATTTGGGAGGGTTCAAAATTGCGCAAAGCTATCAGTACACAAAAGCTTCTTTTTTTTTTTTTTCCATATTCTCATCTTCCTTTTCCTTTCCTTATCTCTTCACACTAAACCCAAACCCTTCCTCTCAAAACCCAAACTTTCAATTGTTGGAAACCCACCCTTCTTTTTGTCAAAACCTAACCGTCGTCGTCAATGGGTTTCTCTCAAAACCCACTCTTCTTTCTCTCAAAGCCAAACTTGGTTTGTTCGTGGCAGTGTCATTTCCAATATTTATTGCATTTTACAATCACCATGTTTTTCTTGTGATTGATCTTTGTTTGACGATTCAAATCTCATTGGAGGCAAAGGTCGGTGACTCTTCTTCTACAATACGATTGACTGATTAGGGTTTTTTTTATATATAAATCAAATATTTGTGTTTTAAAATGCTCTGTTCTTTGTTTGATCTTTGTATATTATTCATAGTACTATACCTCTAGAATCATAGGCGTGGTGGCTGTTTCAATTAGATATTGTCTTTAGAACTTTTCAAATTGTGGTAAAACTTAATTTTCAATTAGTTTCATAGGAAAATTTCTTCCATTTCTCCTAGTTCATTTCTTTCTTTTGATGATACTAAACATAACAAGAGTTTTGGATTCTTGTGTTAGAATGTTTTGAAAGAGGTTGAAGCTTAAGGGTGGCATGGGCCATAAAATGAACTACAGTGAGTGAGCTCTGCATACCATAATAACAAATGAGCAGCAATAAGTGATGCAAATGGGCAAAGCATAAGGTAAAATATGTAACGAAAATTTGTAATAACTGCAGCATGGTTTATGATATCTCCTACATCACGTCATCACCAAACATGTTCAATTATGCTTGCCAATCTGGATAAATGAGCCTACAATTCTTTTATTTGATTACTTTAACTTTTATTTTCTAATTTTTTGAGTTCATCTTATAGTTCTTAATGGAAATTATTAGACATGGGACTTTTGAAATTTTATATTTGCTTCTTTAGCTTTGCTAAAATATTTCTTTGTTCAACTCACTTCTCTTGTGTTTTCTCTTGATTTCATTAAAACCCTTCAACCATTGCACAAAATTGTTTCGGCTAGTTTGAGTATTTATGTTGAAGTTGTTTGTACCTAGAAAAATAAAGTTGATGATATCGGTTTTTATATAAGTTCGGTATGTTAGCACCATATCAAATAAAAGTCTCCCACCTTTTCGGCCTCATAAATATCCTGTCGTGCTATTATAAGGCTTTTAAACTTTTAGGTGTAATAGAAGAGGATTGATGTGATGGTAGTTTGGCATTTGGTAATTTTCATATGTTTTATTGTTTCTTTCACTTAAAGGAATTGATTGTATTAAGCTTTTCTTGATGTTGAGAGTTTTGTAAAGGTTTGGTATTGTGTTAAGTTGTTGTTGAGTTTAGTTGTGGGGGTAAGAAAAAAGGATTCAAAAAAACTTAATAGAAGAAGTTATGTCTATTTTTCGCTGTGTTTGTTCAATCCATATATGCCCAAGTGGAACAACGTTACCACATGAAGGAGACAATGAAGGAAATGAGGGGTCAATGAAGTAAAATAAGGTCAAACATTCAACCATATATTCAATAGCCGTTCACATTTCTTTTTCTTTTACAGTTTGTTATTGTAATTACTTGTATCACAAAAATTGTATAAATAATCATCATTTACAAATTTTGTACAACAACATACAAAGCTTCAAGAAAGCTTGAAATCTAAAAAGAAAAAAGTGTGACTTAGCTCTTGAATAAAATCTCCTCTCCTTCCCGTGGATGTAGGCATCATTTGCCGAACCACGTATATCATCGTGTAGATTCTTCCTTCTCTTTTCTTCTACAAGATTGCATGTTCTTCATCATCTTCATTCACACAGCAAACGCTCGAAACAATCAGAAAGAAAGAATAGGGTTATAAAAGTTTCTGCAAAACGATAGAGAGAAGAAGAGAGAAAGAAATTAATTGTTCTGAAAATCCCATCAGAATCAAAGATAGTCGTTCACTTCCACCAAGCAAAAGAAAGTGGGATATTCCACGTGGTGCACATCAGCTAGAAGATCGTGGACAAAAGAGGTCCAAGTTTTCTACCAAACAAATTTAATTGGGGCAAAATAACTTGGGTTCACGATTTGGATCAGCAAACAGGGCCTACAATTCATCATTTGGGCTTTTACAAGTTCATAATCTCAAAGTGTGCAGGCCCAACAAAGTGGTATCAGTGCAAAAGACTTACAAGATTGCAGTTCTTGAAGATTCAAGATTCAAGTTTTTCACTCCAAGATGTCAGTAGAAAAATCGAAGTAAAGAAATTCAATGGGAAAGGAGATTTTGGCTTGTGGAAGGCCAAAATCAAGGCAATTCTCGGCCAACAGAAAGCTCACAGAGCCCTCCCTGACCCATCAACTCTCCCTGCCACAGTGATAACTCAAGAAAAAGAAGACTGGGAGCTGGCAACTTATGGTACATTGGTCCTAAACCTTAGTGATAGTATTTTAAGACAAGTTTTAGATCAAGAAACTGCCTATAGGATATGGACTAAACTGGAAGAATTATATGCTACTAAAGATCTTCCTAGTAAAATGTACCTTAGGGAGAAATTCTTTAAATTTAAAATGGATTCATCAAAATCTTTAACTGATAATTTAGATGAGTTCAAGAAAATTGTTGCTGAATTCCAAAACTTTAGGAGAAAAACTTGTGATGAAAATGAGGCTTATGTGCTTCTTAATTCTTTGCCCGAACCCTATAAGGAAATTAAAAATGCTCTAAAATATGGAAGGGATAGTATAAGTACTGATACTATAATATCAGTCCTAAAAACTAGAGAGCTAGAGTTACAGATTGATAAAAAGGATCATCCTAGTGGTGAAGGGTTATTTGCTAAAGGAAACTTTAAACCAAATCATTCAAAGGACAGAAAACCACATAATTCAAAAGATAATAAGTCTAAACAGAAAATAAAATGTAAGTATTGCAAAAAGAAAGGACATTTAATCAAAGACTGTTTTATCCTGAAGAGGAAGAACCAAGGAAAAGAAAAGGACTACAAAGGCAAACAACACGAAGCATCTGTTATAGAAGGTTCCTTTATCTACTCAGATGCTTTAGCCTCAACTTTAGACAAATCCAACTATGTAAATTCTTTAGGAAAACATGATTGGGTCCTAGATTCTGGATGCACCTACCACATGACCTCAATGAGACTATGGTTCAACATCTTTAAAGAAATTGAAGGAGAAATGGTTTATATGGGAAACAACAAAGGCTGTAGGATAGAAGGCATTGGCTCTGTTTCTATGAAACATAAGGATGGAACTATTAAACTTCTTAGGAATGTGAGATATGTTCCACTTCTTAAGAGAAACCTAATTGTAACGTGACATAGAGATATAGAAGTACAATGAACTTGATAGGTATAAAATGCAATCTAATCCTATGTCATACAACGCATGGGTGAATGATGATTTATGCAATACTACTTTTAGGTATGCGTTATTAATGGATTTTCTTGTAGTATTTTGTGCGTTGTCACAAGTTTCCTTGCATTTAAACCAAGTATAATTCCACCGCAAGTTTCTCGGTGTGATCCGAGGTCGAACACACGGACTGTTTGAGGTTATTGCGTTACATTTGTGATACATGCGACCAGGGGTTTTTCAATTTATAAAAAGGGTTTTGTGTACAAGTATTTAAACATGCGATAAAGTAAAGTAAAGCAATAAAATGTGATAATAAAATAAATTATGATAAAGTAAACCTAAGCTAAGATGATACAAGATACAGGTTTCATGATACAAGATACCGAGATCAAGGCTGGCTGTGAAGATTATACAAAGATCGAGTAATGCGGTGGCAAATCTTATGCGCGAAGCAGAAAGAGAAAAGATAACTAATATAAACATCTCAAGTCCTTAATTGCGATAAAGCTATGAGTACAGTTCCACTTATCCTTTGGCGTACACCTCTCAGTGATCGGCCGCGTTCCCACATTTCTGTGGTGAAACAGGGACGAACGTATGAACACAAGGTTGCTTCCATCTCTGGAAGTACTACTCACTTTAGTTAACACATTCTTCTAACCTTCTCTCAATAGATCAGAATGGCATCTTCACTTCTGCTCTCACAGGTGAAGATGTCGTCTAGCATGTCTTAGCTAAACGCATTTATCTCTTTAACACAGATTAAGTTACTCGTTTAATCTATATTTATTACCAAGGGATTAAAAAAACTTCATGGAGAAAACGATTAATGGAGGAACAAAAATAGACAGAGAAGTGGAAATGGAAATGATCAAGACATTCAATAAAACTACTTAGCATCCGATACATGATTTGCGAATGAAGAGATTAAAAAGATGAAATACAGTTGATGAATAGAGTTAGAAACAAATACAAATAAGCGCCAATGTCTTGGCACCGATCTGGATGGAGATTTTCTTACCGGCGTAGATAGAACGAACGGAAGGATGAGCTTCCCTCTTAGGCTTGCTCAACTGGTAGCAGAGATCTAAAGCTTCACGGCGGGGATTTGGCAGAATAGCACTGAGACTTACCTCTCGACCTTGTCTCTTCGCCTCCCAGATTTCTTCAGATCAGTACTCAGCTCAGCCTCTCGCTCAATAATCTAGCATCAATTAGCCCTCGTATCAAGTATATCTTCTGTGAATTCTATGGGGGTATTTATAGGTGAAAAGCTTTGACTCTTGCCTTGTAGACCCCACTTATTGTTATGGAAATTTTGAAGATGATGGGATAATTATTCCTTCTGTTATGCAATCAGACCATCAAATATGCACAACGGTTAGTTGTACACGTGTCACAATCCTCCATATTTGTGTTGCTCAACTGAATCTTTCGATCGTGTGCTCACATGTAGTGTTGTTTTTATTATCGCATGCGGTTGCAGTTCAGCTCTGGATTGACTGTCGCATTGCGTCGTCATTGTGTTAATTGTCTCTTCATTATTGATTGACGGGCATAATGTGACGGAGATGCGTTGTTCAGTTTCTCGTTGAGCCTTGATCGTAGGCGGTGACTTGATTTCCTACAAAACAGAGTAGAAATATCCTCTTCTACAATCTTGATGGTGTTAGTGGGTGTAATTGCAATAATTTACAATTATTGTATTTCTGAGCTAATTTTCATACCATCGACGCATATTTACTATCTTTTGGCCACAATATCTAGATGAGGCAGCATAAATAACTTGTATTTCTACAAGTTATCACTAATCTCTTAGGTATGCTTGATGCAATTGGGTGTGAGTACAAGGGTAAAGGAGGAACCCTTGAAGTGCTAAAAGATTCTAAGGTGATACTAGTTGGGGAAAAGATAAATGACTTATTTGTGATCAAAGGAGTTGAAATGATGACAAGGGCATATGTTGCTACTACAAATGAGATCACAGAGGCTGATGTTTGGCATAAGAGATTGTCTAACATTAGTGCTAAAGGCTTAGAAGTCTTATCTAAACAAGGGATTCTACCTAGAGGTCTCTCAGAAAATCTAACCTTTTTTTAACACTGTGTTTTAGGAAAAGCCACAAGGCAAAGTTTCACTAAAGCACAACACATCACAAAAGCTATCCTATATTATATTCACTTTGACCTATGGGGTCCAGCTCCTACACCTAGCCTAAATGGCTCAAAGTATTTACTTTCTTTTACTGATGACTTCTCTAGAAAAAGTTGGGTCTACTTCCTTAAAACTAAAGACAAAGTGTTTGATAGGTTTAAGGAGGGGAAACTCATGATAGAGAAGCAAACTTCTAAAGAAATTAAATACCTAAGAAATGACAATGGATTGGAATTTTGTAGTGAAGAGTTTAACAAGTTCTATAAAGAAACAGGAATAACTAGGCATAGGATTATTAGATTTACTCCTCAACAGAATAGAGTTGCTGAAAGACTAAATAGAATAATCATGGAAAGGGTTAGATGTCTTCTTTCAAATGCAATCCTTAGTGAAAAGTATTGGGTTGAGGCAGCAAGCTACACTGTTTACACCTTAAATAGGTGTCCTCATTCCTCCCTAAACTTTCTAACTCCTGAAGAAAAATGGACAAAACATCCACCTAACCTAGAAAATCTAAGGGTATTTGGATGTATTGGCTATATTCACCAAAATCAGAGGAAAGTAAAGTCTAGGGTAGTAAAGTGTATGTTTGTTGGGTTCTTAGAAGGTGTTAAAGGCTTTAAGATATGGAATCCTATTGAGAAAAGGTTTGTCATAAGCAGGGATGTCACTTTTAGAGAAAAAGAGATGTTTATGCAGAAAGAAAAGACAACTTATGAAGTTTCTAAAAGCCCTAGTACTGCTAGGATTGAGGTAGAGACACCTAAAGATTCTTCCACTAGTCATAACCCTCTTAATAAATTTGAAGAAGAGGAAGAGGAAAACTCAAATGAGCATGCTGAGAATACTGAAGTTATACTTGATTAAAGTCAGTATTCATTGGCTAGGGATAGACAAAGAAGAGTGATAGTTCCTCCAGCTAGGTATACTGAAACTAATTACATGAACCTAGTCCTAAATGCCACAATAGCTCTTAATGACCAAGAACTAGCTACTTTTGAAAAGGCAGTAAACTGTCCTAATGCTAGGTCTTGGATTCAAGCTATGTGTGAAGAAATGGAATCACTCACTATAATAATACTTGGACCCTAGCCCCTCTTCCTAAAGGATGTAAACCTATAGCTTCTAAGTGGATATATAAATTAAAGGAGGGTTCTACCAAAGAAGAAAAGCCTAGATACAAGACAAGGCTAGTGGCTAAGGGGTTTACCCAAAGGGAAGGCATATACTATTCGGAAATTTTTTCATCAGTAGTAAAACAAACCTCTATTAGACTTCTTTTATCTCTAGTTGCTCAGTAAAACCTTGAACTAGATCAACTAGATGTTAAAACAGCTTTCCTTCATGGAAATCTAGAAGAAGTTATCTATATAGTTCAGCCTAAGGGGTTTGAAGAAAGGGGGAAGGAAGACCTATGTCTCCTAAACAAATTTATATATGGTCTTAAACGATCCCCTAGATGTTGATACAGAAGATTTAATGATTACATAGAGAGTATTAGATTTCAAAGAAGTTCTTATGAAATTTGTTCTTATATTAATTCAACTACTTATAAGGACAAAGTCTATCTACTACTCTATGTTGATGATATGCTACTAGTAGGAAAATCTAAGGAGGATTTAAATCATGTCAACAATCTTTTAAAGAGAGAGTTTGACATGAAGGATATGGGTCAGTCTAAAAAAATCCTTGGGATTGAAATAAAAAGAGACAGGGTTTCCTCTATTCTAACCATTAGTCAATTAAGCTACTATGAAAAAGTTATTAACAGATTTAATATGTCTAATGCAAAACCTGTCACTATACCTATTGCTAGTCATTTAAAACTTTCTTCAGAAAACTCATCAAAGGAAACAGACATAGAACATTTGACTCAAATGCAATTAATTCCATACAATCAAGCAGTAGGTAGTCTAATGTATCTAATGATATCTACTAGACCAGACCTATCATACAGCACTAGTCTTGTCAGTAGATACATGTCTAACTCTGGAAAAAGGCACTGGGAAGCAACAAAATGGATTTTAAGATACCTAATTTGGTCTAAACAGTCAAAACTAACATATCAAAGTACAAAAGAAACAGATTTAGAGCTATATGGATATGTTGATTCAGATTTTGCAAGTGACCAAGACAAAAGAAGATCATTAACAGGTTATCTATTCTTATACGGTCCAAACTTATTATGTTGGACAACAAATTTGCAGTCAATCACAGTATTATCAACCATAGAAGTAGAGTACATGGCTTTATCAGAAGCAATAAAAGAAGCATTGTGCTTAAAGGGGTTGATGAAGGACTTTGGTATTAATCAAACAGTAGTAAAAATCTACTGTGATAACCAAAGTGCCATTCATCTTTCCAAAAACCTCAATATCATTCGAGAACCAAACACATAGATATTAAATATCACTTTGTAAGAGACAAAATAGAAAAAGGTGAAGTCAAAGTGCTAAAAGTTCATACCAACGAGAATGCTACTGATATGCTAGCACACTGTCTTAGTCAGATCGGCTTCCAGCTTCCTGAAAAAGGGTGAAGACATGTCAAATCTGGAAGGAGAAGAGCTTGCATGTTGAGCTTAAGGTGGAGATTTGAAGTAAAATAAGCTCAAACATTCAACCATATATTCAATAGCCGTTCACATTTCTTTCCTTTTATAGTTTGTTATTGTAACTACTTGTATCAGATAAATTGTATAAATAATCATCATTTACAAATTTCGTACAACAACATACAAAGCTTCAAGAAAGCTTGAAATCTGTAAAAAGAAAAAGGTGTAACTTAGCTCTTGAATAAAATCTTCTCTCCTTCCCGTGGATGTAGGCGTCATTTGCCGAACCACGTATATCATCGTATAGATCTCTTCCTTCTCTTTTCTTCTACATAGATTACATGTTCTTCATCGTCTTCATTCACACAGCAAACACTCGAAACAATCAGAAAGAAAGAATAGGGTTAGAAAAGATTCTGTAAAATGATAGAGAGAATGAGAGAGAGAAAGAAATTAATTATTCTGAAAATCCCATCAGAATCAAAGATAGTCGTTCACTTCCATCAGGCAAAAGAAAGTGGGATATTCCACGTGGTGCACATCAGCTGAAAGATCGTGGACAAAGAAGGTCCAAGTTTTCTACAAACCAATTTAATTGGGGCAAATAACTTTGGTTCACGATTAGGATCAACAAACAGGGCCTACAATTCATCATTTGGCTTTTACAAGTTCATAATTTCAAAGTGTGCAGGCCCAAAAGTCAATAATACAAAGAAATTTAGTCCAAATAAAACATTTAACCACCACGTTGTCTGGGCGACAAAGTTCCCTAGTGGAGTTTGGCTATGGAGGTAAGATAAAATGTAGGGGTTGCATTGGTGAAGTTCTCTACTATCCAATGTCTTATGTAAGTATTATTGTTGTTTGAATCTAATTCTCTCCCGCTCCCTGTTTTTCTCATATGGTGGAATGGGTTTGCTGTTAATACCTTAGTTGAAGAAACATGGCCCCTTAAGGATGAAATAAGTTTCCTCCTGTATGTTATATTCATAATGATTTTTGTTATTGAAAATGTTCGATTTCTTTTAGGCTGAAGTAATTCTTAAAATTTGTTCATATTGGATTCTAGTTCCAGAGGAGCATTATTTTGGTCACACATTCCACATTATCATTTGACATCACCAGACAAGAAAATTTCTTTTAAGTATTAGCATAATGTTTGTGGTAGGTCAATTTATATTGCGGGCACACTAGACGTTATTCTTTTCCTTGCCAAAAAATACAGTCCAAGGCAGATAAGTGGATATACAATATGATCGATATATTACGGGAGGGATAACATGAGATAAGAAGAGAAGTGAACCTTGGACGGGGCACCATTTAGAATAAATAGTATCTCAGGTTGGGGATATATGGAATTTTTGTTGATGGGGAAATGGATTTTAGAATCTAACCAACTATTAGAGTAATAACTTGTTCCTTGTTATCTATCTTACGCTTCTACCACCATCTCTTGCGGGAACTTACTCCTCTATGAATTCAAACCATTTAATTTTTTCATATTGTTGATGTAGTTATTGATTTGATATGCGTCGATGGTCATGCACTCATCATGCGTTGATAAGAAGAATATGCGTATGCAGTATGCGTTAATCATGTATGCGATGACCATGCATTCCTTCCACAAGTTTTCTTGCTCTCTTGCCAAGTATAACGAGAATGCAAGTTTCTCTGGGTGATCCGAGGTCGAACACAGGGACTTGCAACTAAAGGATGCTTGTAAAGTAATACGTTTGAGGCGGTGAGTAAAAATAAAAATAAAAAAAAGTTGATTGCTATGCGCTACTCCTATTCCTAGCTAAACAAACTAAGCAATTGAAGTTTGACTATGAGAATTGATAAAGATGTGGCAACTGTTAATGCATAAAGAGATGCAAGGAGAAGTAGAGTTTAGGGAAATTTCACCAAGTAATTAAGTTTGATCGCAAGGATAATCCTAGCTCACCACACTAACGCATCGCACACCTCTCGGTGATCAGCCACATGTTTATATCTCTATAACGCATGGTTGCGTTGAGCATAAGATTATTCCTATCTCTAGGAACACTACTCATTTTGCTTAGCGAATTCCACTACTTACCTTCTCGAGCAGTTGGTTATAGCTACCCAGCTCATAGACAAGTATTGTGATAGCCTCACACTAAGCAAAGAGGATTGACTCACTATACTCGCGCAACGCACACCTTTCAGTGGTTTGCTACATGCATCATATCTCTATGCCGCGTGATTGAGTACGCGATAACTTTTGCAATCTGCACTTAACTCATTGCAATGAAAGTAAAATATAGTAATGTAGAAGATGGTGTTGAAAATGATGTTGAAGGAACTAAAGAAATGCATTGATTACAAAATGTATTAATGTCTTAAGCCAAAATGTAATACAATACAGAGGTAAAAAGAGAGGTGGAGGGCTAGATGTAGGCAATCTCTTACTTCCATCAGATGTAGGCAATCTCTTACTTCCATTAGATGTAGGCAATATATGCTGTATGATTTCAGAAATCCCGAGGTATGTGTTCATATTAGTTTCTCATGAAGGATCAACGCATTCTACTCACTCTTTGCGATCATACTTCTGTCATGGTTATCACTGTAGTTGCGGTAGTGCATGCGACCAACTTTTCTTCATTGAGATCACCGCATTCGATCAACTCCTGCGATAACTACAAAATAGACATTTTGACGCAAGATAACACATGATAAGGGGTTAGCGGGAATTTTCAATGTTGATCGACGTAAGCTCATTTTTTTCACATGAATCCTTAGCAATATTAACGCATATTTTGCTCATCAACCCTCATAATTCTAAATAAAATGTTGTAATAGCTTGTATTTCCACAAGCTATCACACCCCCAAATTTTGAATCATGCTTGTCCTTAAGCGTGCCTTATATTAAGGAAATTCAAAACTTGCCTTCTGACTCTTCCTTTGCATTGACTAGCTTCTCAGAATATAATTCACTTGCACTTCTAGCCTAGGTAGTAGCACTTCCCTTAACCTTAGACATTTCTTCTAAGAAATATTTTCTAAGTTTTAATTCTAGCAAGCCTCTGCTCAAAACTTTTTACTCATTGCAGACAACTTTGCCCTTAGCTTTTTTACAATGCGATCGTTCAAACGATTCAAAGCCTTGCGACTTATTATTAGATTAAGGTGTTGATCCTAGCTACGCTCTTTGTTCTGGCTTGCCCCCACGGGTGTCATGCGGGCATCCAACTTTGATTGTGTGCCATATTCAACCCAACTCTTATCCTAGTTAAATTTAATTTGCGTCAGACAGAGGAGTTGTTATTATGTGTTGATTCTGGTCACCTACTTTTTTTTTGGCTTACCTGCACGGGTGTCATGTGAAGTATCCAACTATAGGTAGGTACATTTCACAACTTAACTCTTATCAGCTTGGATTTCCCTTTCGCTGACAACGGAGTACTTTTTTTTTTCTTTTGAAGGATTATCACAATGTTTATATTGATTGCATTTGCTCGGACCGCTCCCACCCCCAAATTTAGAGAGTGGCAGGGTCCTTGCCAAAAAGCTAAAGACAAAATTATTCCAAGATGCGGTAAAAGAGGTTTGAGTAGAGGTTCGCACATAATAAAACTTAAGACTGTCAAACTTTGAAGAAACTATTAAAGCGAGGTGAGTAATGCGACGTATAGTTAGTGGATTTAGTGAATTTACATAAGTACCATCATGGATGCTAATTTATCAACGCAAAAGAAGGCAAGCAGGCAAAAGGGAATTTCAAAAGAATAATGCATGCAAGATGACAAGAAAAGAATAGATGTGGGCAAAGTGTCGATTGCGTCAATACTTAGAATTCATGCAAAAGAAATAGTAATGCATTGAATAAAGGAGAGAATTCTTCTTTCGAAACAACACATCGAGAGGAAATTATTATCACACTAAAAAGGAACGATTGCAACACCACATCCAAGAAAAGGAGCTGCAAATCCAAAACAAAATTAATCAAATAAATAAACTAAAGAAGTTAACTAGGAAAGCAAAGTAAAGATAGAGTAGAAGACATCCTTGGAGAAATTGGAGTGAAGTCACCGCAAAAACTCTTCCATGAAAGGGATTGAACTCGCCTGCTTAGGTCAAAGAACTCGTTGTCCCGACCACAAGAGCTTCCAACATTCATTGGCCGCATAGCGGTTACCATGCTCCTAAGACTGCTTACTCATGCGACAAATAGCCTTTCAATCTCAGGGTCAATATCGAATTCGGATGCAGCACCTTCACTCAAATATCGTTTGCAACTTGGTTGCACAAGCTATAATATGCCTAAGATCAATAGGGAGCCTGCAAAAACACAAAACTTAAACAAACTATTAGATGTCTAGTCCCCGATAACGATGCCAAAAACTTGTTGATTTGTAATGCGTCAATAGTCATGCACTGATCATGCGTTGATAAGAAGAATATGCGTTAATAATGTATGCGATGATCATATGATAATCTGAAGAGTATGCAGTATGCGTTAATCATGTATGCGATGACCATGCGTTTCTGCCACAAGTTTTCTTGCTCTCTCACCAAGTATAACGAGAGTGCAAGTTTCTCGAGATGATCTGAGGTTGAATACAGGGACTTGTAATTAAAGGATGCTTGTAAAGTAATGCATTTGAGGCGGTGAGTAAAAATAAAAAAGAAGGAAGTTGATTGCTATGCGTTACTCCTACTCCTAGCTAAATAGACTAAGCAATTGAAGTTTGACTATGAGAATTGTTAAAGATGCAGCAATTGCTAACGCGTAATGAGATGCATGGAGAAGTAGAGTTTAGGGGAATTTTCACCAAGTCATTAAGTTTGGTCGCAAGGGTAATCCCAGCTCACCACACTAATGCATCGCACACCTCTCGGTGGTCAGCCACATGCTTATATCTCTATAACGCATGGTTGCGTTGAGTATAAGATTATTCCTATCTCTAGGAACACTGCTCACTTTGCTTAGAGACTTTCGCTACTTACCCTCTCGGGCAGTTGGTTATAGCTACCCAGCTCATAGACAAGCATTGTGATAGTCTTGCACTAAGCAAAGAGGATTGACTCACTATACTCGTGCAACGCACATCTCTTGGTGGTTTGCTACATGTGTCATGTCTTTCTGCCGCGTGATTGAGTATGTGATAACTCTTGCAATCTACACTTAACTTATTGCGATGAAAGTAAAAGATGGTAATGTAGAAGATGATGATGAAAATGATATTGAAGGAACTAAAGAGATGCATTGATTACAAAATGTATTAATGTCTTCAGCCAAAATGTAATACAATACAGAGGTAAAAAGAGAGATGGAGGGCTAGATGTAGGCAATCTCTTGCTTCCATCAGATGTGTGTCAAGACTGCTGGTTATGCCATGGATGGGCGATGGAGTAGTCTCTCTCGAGCTCTATCTCTGGCAAAGCTCCGTTTGTCAATCGGAAAGGGTTGTGGGAATGAAGAACTCTCTAAGACTATCTACTCATGTTGTAATCTGTGATCACAAGAATCTACCTAAGGCAAAGACCCGGATGCCTTGAATTTGGGCTCCAAAGCTCTATTTATAAAGCTCAAACGCTGACAGCATTGGTAATCCCGCTCTGATCAGCCACCATCACTGATGCGGTAGGTGAAAATGTCAACGTTGCATCATGGTCAACGATTAGGAAGCATGTCAGAATATCTACTGTAAAATTTTAGAAATCCCGAGGCATATATTCATATTCGTTTCTCATGAAGGATCAACGCATTCTACCCACTCCTTGCGATCATACTTCTGTCATGGTTATCACTATAGTTGTCATAGTGCATGCGACCAACATTTCTTCATTGAGATCAGCGCATTCGGTCGACTCCTGTGATAACTATAAAATAGACATTTTGATGCAAGATAACACATGATAAGGGGTTAGCGGAAATTTTTAGTGTTGATCAACGTAAGCTAATTTTTTTCACATGAATCCTTAGCAATACTAACGCATATTTTGTCTATCAACCCTCATAATTCTAAATAAAAGGCTGCGATAGCTTGTATTTCTACAAGCTATCAACAGTCATCATAATGAATCTGAGCTCAACTTCATGGAGTGAACAAAGAGACTTGTGGCAGTTCATAGTTCGATCTCAATTCTGTTTGTTAAGTTGAGATCATTGAGGAGTTTGAGCTCTCTTGGGTCTATACATGTGTTATTTGTTTCTTACCACTTTTAGCTAAGCAAGAATGATTGTTTGGTTGTAGTCGTGTTCATGTATAAGTTAAGACTTGGTCTCTGTTTTTATTTTCCAAAATTGTATGAACAGTTTAGTCAATTTTTTAATCAACTTGGCTTTATTTTGTAGGTTGAGGTTCATGTTAACTTGTCTTTAAATTTACAGATTGGTGTTCAAATGCCATAGTGGTTGGTGCAAAATGTGAGAATGAATTCAACTTAAGCTTAAGCTATATTTGTATTGGTATTAACTATATTTTACGATCCTCAAGTTCAGTTGCATGTTCAATGTCATGATTCTTTCCAGATTTTCAAAACGTTTGAATGTGACTTCTTCTCTTGTGAAAAAGTTATGATTCAATGAAATCCAATATTAAAAACGGTACAAATTTTTTATGCTACCTTGCATTCTTCTATTTTTGCTATACATGACATTCAACAAAAATATTGGCCTTTTTTTTAACTTTATTAATTGCTCCTGCACACATTGATTTTATTGACTTGTTTATATTTGTATATGTGCATTTTGTGTTATTTTTGCTTAAAGGTTTTAAAAGTTGTAGATTTCTCCGGTCCCAACTTTGTTTCTAGCTTTATGGTTGGAGATATCTTTTGAGATTTTTTGGTGCCGCACTCTTCAAGAAAGATAACTGTAGACCCGACTGTAGTATTCTACTATGTTATCAACTTTGTATTTTGTGATCTAATTTATGTTGTTGGATTACATTTAGTGAATATTTTATCTTGTATTATTTGCATGACTTTTTTATTCTACAGAATTATTGACTTATTTTGTAGTGCAAAATGATTATGAAATTTCAATTATAAATGGAAGCTATAGCATTTAATGTGTCATGGAAGTATTTCATGTGTTTGGATTTAGCTAAAAATGGTATTTGAAATAAATTTTATCAAAACTTAATTCACTTAAACGATATTTGAACAGTAAAATGAATATTTTTAGCATCAAAGTAAATTATATGAAAAAGAAATATTATTGTTGAGAAAAAAGGTATACTTTTTTAGCAATGAGTAAAAGCTATAACAAAATTAGATCCAAAAATAGAAATGCTATCAAAAGGATATTAAAATAATTATAACATAAGATTAAAGTTATAAACACTATATTATAGTGCTAAAAATGTTATTATAAATTAAAGATAGTATATTATTTTAACTATATAAACATAATATAGTGTTTTAAAAAAAGTTATAAAATGTTCTTATACCAATGTACATAAGCTCTAACTTCTTACCCTATTATAGTACCTAGTATAGCTCTACAAAAAGGCTATAAAAAGTCACAAACTTTTATTAACATAGGCTGTCAAAATCTTCGAAAAATGTTATAAAAAGTTTTTTTATAGCTTTTTTTGTTAGCTATCGTATCTATTATTTCTTGTATAATCTTTTATTTTTTTGTTGGACATCTCATTTGCTACTCATGAAATATTATAATATATATTAAACAAATATATTTTGAATATCATGCTCAAATGTAGCAATGAAATAAAATTTCTTAATTCTTATGCCATACATAAAAATTTAAAATGTTGTTGAGTTTAAATCCATTACACTTGACGATTAACAACTACTAGACCACAATACAAATATTTTGTACTGTTGTAAATTCCTCATTTTCAAAACAAAAAATAGGTCTAACAATCAACATTAATCAGTCCACTAATCTACTCAACACAGAGTGAAAAGTGAATATACAGATTTTTTTTTTACTCCAAAAACTAATTTCCATCATATGCAATCCCTTTTAAGGAAAGCGACCGCTAAGAATTAATTCCCTTTCCTTATATATAAATATATTCGGTTACAGATCTTCCTCAAATACCCATAAAGATCCATGTATTTCTTTTTCTTTGAATTTCTTTTGTTTTTTGGATTTTTTTTTTTTTTTTTTTTTTTTTTGTATTTTCTTTCAGTTTATCATATATCCAATTGATTCTAAACTAGTGAGGTTTTTTATAAAATACTGACCGTTAAAAAATAAAATCATAGAAAGATTATCTAGATTGCAGCTAGATTGGACTTCAACAATGTTTCACACTAAAATTATGTGACAAATATGTTCATGTAAACCAAAAAAAATGTTTCACACGTCATTCAACACTTTTAGCTAGATTTTCAACACTTGTAAAGAAAAATAATTATCTCTAATTCTTTTTTTTTCTCATATTACAAATTCAAACTAGAATGATTTCTCTCTTTCATGCAAATTGAAGAGAAAATGGAAGAGAAAATTGAAAATGCAGAGTAATTGAAGAAATTGATTTCTAACAAGAAAGAAAAGTAAAAAACTTACACAGGAGTTATAGTAGCCTTTATTCAAGATTCATCAAAAATGGTCAACACCTATGCATCTTCTCTTCCTCACTTCAAGATTCATTATCTCTCCTGCCTCTTCTTTTCCTTTTATTATATATCGATAATTACATAATATGGAATAGGGTTGGCAACCGGGGCGGGGCGGAAGAGGGTTCCCCTGTCCCGGCTCGTGGGGGAACCTCCCCCCATCCCCATCCCCATCCCCGCCAAATGGTGGGCGGGTGATCCACGTCGGGGAAACGGGGTCCCCTCGTGGCCCATTCCCCGTTTCCCCACGAGGATTCCCCATGTTTTTCTTTTAATTTTTTAAGTTTAGACTTGACTTTTGGGCTTAAATTGAGAATTTATAATTCAATATTGGGCTCACAACACTATAAGTCTATAGTATACATTATAAACATACATATAAATAATTTATTTTATATATTATAAATATATATTTATAAGACATTGAAAATATAAATATATAAAATCGGGGTCGGGGTGGGGTTGAGGATACCATCCTCGTCCCTAGACGGGGCCCCAAAATATTTCTCTGGTTTGACCCCATCCCCGGTCAAACCGGGGATCGGAGCGGGGTCCCGCGGAAAATTTTACCAACCCTAGAATGGAAGAGAAAAGAGTCATGAAGAAATTCTAATTAATATATGAAATGAAAAGAGTCACTCTCCTCTCTTTTTTTATTTATTCTATCAATTCTAACAAAATTCTAATTCAAGTTGCCATATGAATTGATACATAGAAGGGAAATATTCCAAGGAGACAATTTTTTCCAAATTTACTAGATTACTCAAGTCACTATTTGATTTATCCATATTTATAACAAAATTTAAGTATATAGC
Organism: Benincasa hispida; assembly: GCF_009727055.1. NCBI lineage: Eukaryota > Viridiplantae > Streptophyta > Magnoliopsida > Cucurbitales > Cucurbitaceae > Benincasa > Benincasa hispida. The sequence continues at coordinate 60,791,667 of NC_052357.1, forward strand.
AGATCTAGTATAAATTACTTCAAAGTTTCAACCAAAATCTCAGAGAAAATGAATAGACTACTCAATTAAGCTAAGAAAATCCATAAGCAAGAACATAAATGAATGAGTTTTATATACATTTTCATACGATCGAGACCTGAAAATTGGAGAACGATTATGGTAAAAAGTAAAGTTAAAGAAGCATGAAGCTCATAAGCACACGATGAAACTAAGAGTGAAAGGGAAGAAAGAGGATTGTGTGGCTTGTGAGAATCATGTGCTAAGGATTTGGTCTATGAATGCATTTCCAATTTCAAGTTCAAGGTGCACGCCATTGGGCCGTGTTAGCACAACCAAGTAGCGTAGGGGAGCTTGGCTTTCACCAACCGTAGCTTTTACTCTCATGGAGTTGGACTCCACCAACACACAATTCAAAAATAAGTATGCCTATAGTTCAAGATATTAATGTATTTCATTGTGATTTATTTTACAGAGAAGTGTAGAGTATATATACAGTATAAGAGATAAAAATAAACCCTAAAAGGACTCAACCAACCTAAAGACCCTTTAACTACATAGACTAAGTATACATTAATTCCCTCCCTCAAACTCAAAGTGGTAAAGTAGAAATCAACTTGATTTTATTAAGCAGCGGGAGAAAGTGCCTGGGGGAAAAAGCTTTGGTGAAAATATCAGTAGGTTGCTCAGTAGTAAAAACAACTCACAAAAGAAACTCTGAAGATTATGTCGAACAAAATGACAGTCATTCTCAATATGCTTGGTGTGCTCATGAAAATCATCATTATGATTAATCTGGATGGCATTATGATTATCACAGTGAAGGATAGTGGTAGACGGTTGAGGAACTCTCATATCGGCAAGAAGCTAGCGAAGCCAGAGTAACTCAAACGTAGCACTAGAGCACGATATTCAGAATCCGTACTAGAACGAGGGACAACACTCTGTTTCTTACTCTGTCAAGAAATATGAGTCACCGATATAAAAACAATAACCTGAGGTAGAACGTAGATTAGTAGGATCACCTGTCCAATCAGCATCAAATAACTGGATAAGACCAGGGATGTTGGGATGAGAACTGAAGGCTATGTCCCAGAGTCTAATTTACATAGTAAAGAATATGAAGAACAATAGCAAAATGAATAGTTCGAGGGATAGCCATGAACTGACTTACAATGTGAACAGCATATGCAATGTTGGGACGAGTTAGTATTAGATGAATAAGACTGCCAATAAGTTAACAGTAGAGACTGAGATTTCCAAGGAGTACGCTATCAAGTGGAATGGTGTTGGAGTTGAAGAATCTATTGAAGGTCCTTGAGCGGATGAGATCGGACCAAATACCCAAATTTTACAGAATATAAATTTTATAGCAAAAACATTTAGATTATGCATTTAAAAGAAAATTACAACATGCATTAAAACAAAGATTACAGAAAAGTAAAAAAGGTTTAAGAAATCTTACCCTTGAAGAACACTTCTTCACGAAATTCCTTTTCTAATAATTATCACCAACAACCTCGAACCCTCTAGCCTTCTATGAGGACACCACCACAAAAGATTCCTTTTTCTTCTCTGGATGAGAATCTAGGAGTTTTGTGGGCTTTGGCTATTTCGGAAAATAAGGGATTTTGAAAGAATTTTTTTAGAGGAAGAGATATTTTCCAATTTTCTCGCAGAACTCTTCTATGTATCTCTCTCCTTGTGAAAACCACACACAAGGAAGAAGATGAAGAACTACCTTCTTACTTCCAACTACCATGTTTTTTAGAGAAAAAAGGGGAAGGGAGCTACAACTCCCTCCCAAAAAGATTTTTAAAATAAATTAATTTAATTTAATTTATTTTCATAAATCAATTTAAAATATATTTATATGGTAACTACCTTATCATATGTGTGTGTGTGTGTGTGTAATTAATCCAAAAATTGATTCTCATTAATTCCCGTTGAGCTACAGAGGGGACCTCATGGACCTGTAGCTTCCTCTTCTTCTAAAGATTCGCAGCTGCACTCTTCGCACTACAGATATATTTCTATGTCCATTGGATATAACCAATCAACAGTGTGATGACCCTTCACAAATTGCTCGTAAGTACAGCTGAGCCAAAATTACCATTTTGCCGTTGTAGTTACATCTAACTCCTTAAGTACCACTGATCCCTTTAATGAACAATAAATAATAGTCCAACTATGACTAAACCCCTCTGGGGCAAAGAAAGGTGTGGCGCCACATTTTTCAAGCCCCGGAATCAGTCTTTAAGGGAGCAATTTATCTACTTGCTCCGACATTGAGGAACGAGTGAATTCCTTCTTGTGTAGCTGTGTTCCTAGCTCCTCAATCAGACAAATCCCTAAAATAGTAGGCATATTGAGTCGGCGATCTGACCATTCTCACCCATACAAATTAAAGGAGCGCCTTCATAGATAGGAGTTCACAACTCACTCAGGGTTCAGGTCATGTTACCTATGGTCATCCTAGTGAAATGAATGTCTCTATTATGAACGACATTATATAATGAGACTAAACATTCCGTGATTCAGTCTTATACAAACTCCTTTGCATAGAATATCCCCGCTCACATGTCTCCACATGGATGATCAAGATCAGATCATTTGTAGCACTTTACAACAATTATAACATTTACATTTAGGTCATACTCGTAGTGTCACCAAGATAAGGTATCTAGCCTTATCCATCTACTACAGACCATTTAAGTTATCATTTAAAGATGATCCACCTGTATGTCTCTACATATATGTTTAAGCTACAATATAACCTTGGATTTTAGTTTAATGGTTTGTGGTTAATGCAACTAATTTTAAAATAAAATATCATACATTTTATTACATAAATAAAATGTTTGTACATTACAATTACAAACTATAGAACCCTACGAGATTTAGGGCATCAACCCCAACAGGGGTTGTAGCAGAGTTAATGATCTCGGAGTGCACCAATAAGTCTGAAGCATGGTTTTCTTGAGACAATGAGTAACTAGTTGAGCTCATGATACTTCAAGACCAAGAAAGTAACTAAGTGACCCAAAATCCTTCATCTCAAAGTGCTCGCCAAGATAGTGTTACAGATCAGAAATAGCTTGAAAATCATTCCCAGTAATGATCGTATCATCAACATACAGGAGAAGAAGAACAATACCTTGATCCGTCTAACACATAAAAAGAGCCGTGTTATGAGAACTAGACGTAAACTCAAGTTGAACAATGGTGGAACTGAAAGTTGCAAACCAGGTCTGTGGGGCTTGCTTCAACCCATACAACGCTCGATGAAGGAGACACACCTTCTGAGAAGGAGAAGAGATACCTAGGGGTGGTTACATAATAAACCTCCTCAGACAAGGCCCCATTAATGAAATCATTCTTGACATCCATTTGAAAAATAGACCATTGTTTGGCTACAACAATGACTAATAGATTTTGAACGGATGTCATCTGGGCCAAAGGGGCAAAGGTTTCTTCATAATCAATCTCATATTTCTAAGAGTATTCTTTTGCACTAGTCGAGCTTTATAATGTTCAACAGAACTAGCAGAGTGAGTCTTGATCTTGTAGACCTACCTACAATCAATGGATTTCTTACCAGGAGGTAAGTCAACATAGTCTTATGTGTGCATTTTGTCTAAGGCCTGGAGTTCATCACTCATAGCTTGCTGCCAATGAGGGTTAGTATTTGCCTCATGAAAAGAGGTAAGTTCAACCAAGGAACTAATAGTGGAAAAATAGTGAACATCTAGAAGATGAGTGCGAGGTATCCTTACCCAAGTGGAGCGTCAAATAGAAGAAGCAGGGTCAGAAGCAAGTTTAGACTCCACCAATGAGACAGATGACGGATGGGGATCAATAGAGACGGGCGTAAATTGCTCAAGCTCAGCAACACGAGAAGAAGCAGAGGAAGGGAAAAGATCAACGGAACTATCAGGAAGAAAGGGATGAGAAACTAAAAGAGAAGCATGAAAGGTAGAGAGACTAAAGAATATTGTATGCTCTTAGAAAGTGACATGGTAAGAGATGTGTAATCTGTTAAAAAGAGAATCTCAACAACACAAATCTTTATGCTCAGTTCCGTAGCCAAGGAAGTAGTAGAGACGCGCATGTGATTCTGATTTTGTATGTTCATGTGGATGGAGAAGAATAAAACATGCACAACCAAATACCTTAATATTAAAGTAATCAGGAGGAGTACTATATAATCGTTCAAACAGAGAAACATATTGAATGACAGACGAAGGAAGAAGATTGATTGTATAGATAGAAGTAAGAGCGGCCTTCCCCAAAATTTTGCAAGATATGAGACAGACAGAAGATGAGCCAGAATAGAATCCAGAATGTGGTAATGTTTACGTTATGCTCACCCATTTAGTTGAGAGGTATGGGGACAAGAGCTTCAAATAAGAGTGCCATGCTGGGTGAGAAAAGAAAGAAGACTGGAGTCCTTATACACCAAGGCATTATCTGTATGGAGAGTTATGATTGTACGAGAGAACTAAGTATGAACCATATTAGCAAAGTCAATATATATTTGAGACAAGACAGAATGATGTTTAAGAAAATATATCCAGGTAAACCGAGAGTAATCATCAATAAACATAACAAAATAGCGATATCCATTGACAGTTGAAGTAGGAGCAAGACCCTAGATGTCAAAATGAATTAAATCAAAAGCTTGATCACATATAGAACTGGCCTAGGAAAAGGATAATGCAGGTTGTTTTGCAAGTTTGCAATTCACACAATCAAAAAGAATAAACTTGGAAACATTACTCAAATATTTAATAGAAATCAAATGACGGAGTTTTTCAGAAGAAGCATGATCAAGAAAAATATGTCATTGATATATAGTAGAGTCAGTGGCAAGAGTAGGAAGAGAGCAAGTAGATAGCTGAAGTGATGTGAGCTACAAAAATCTTTCCACTTTGCAACCCGCACCAACTATCTATCCCATCTGTGGATTCTAAACCTGACACTCAGTAGAAGAAAAAGAAACAGTTAGGCCAAGATCACACAACTTTCTAACTAAGGCAAGATTAAAGGTCAGGTTTGGAACACAATAAGTATTGGAAAGGTGTAGCGATGGAGTGTTAATGGAGCCAACATGGGATATGGTCATACAATTACCATGAGTAGAATTAATAGGGGAAAGAGATTTAGCAGGAGTGGGAGTAGTCAGAAGAGAAAAATCAGAACACATATGGTTACAACAAGTGCAATTAAGAAGTCGTCAATTACCTAAGGATACCGCAAGGTGGAGAAATTGGATGAAATCACCTGTTAAAGAAAATTTTGTAAGTCACTCATTTGAAAGGTAGAAAGAGAAGGTTCGGGCTCAGTAGAGAAGGCAGTAGCCATAGCAGAGGTAGAGTCAGGTTTAACTTGTCTTGATTTTGAAAAATGTCCCGGAGGTTGAGGTGGTCGATTGGAACAATTTTTTAGGATATGGCTTGTGACCGTATATGCACTCAACTTTCAGGCAGTCGGAAAATTTGTGCCCAGTGAGCTTACAGCTTTTGCAGAAGAGAATGCTAGCAAGGACAACCTCAGATTGCATGGAGGAAGCGACGTTGAGGCGTTTTTCTTCAAACAGGATTTCTTGTATCACTGAGTCTAGTGATGAAAGGGGATTGGGATGTAACAAAGCAGGACAGATAAACTCATATTCTGGACGAAGCCCCATAAGTACCTTAATAAGATAGAGATGATCAGCATTGACTTTAGTGATCCAATTGTGCCCAAATTGGCTAGAGTGTTACCAAATAGTATTTAACAGATTGACCAATCTCTTGAGTAAGGCTAACAAGAGTGTTGTGTAGTTGATAATAATGAGCTAAACCAATAGACTGAAGACACGTAGACAGGAAATCCCACAAAATCCTGGCATAATCAAATGCATCAAACTAAACATGGATGGCAGGTATATAAGTATTCCCGAGCCAAGTGATGATCTGATGATTTTTACTGTCCCAATTCTCTAATCGTTCGACAAACTTACCATCATTCTTGGTGGATAACCTGGCCGGTTCAGGATTATCACCAGTGACAATACGTCATAGCTTACGACCAATTAGAAAAATCTTTATTTTATGAGCCGAAGTAAGATAATTCGTCCCATTAAGAATAGTACTAATAGGACGAATTATATGATCTTTCTCCATGCGACTGGGTAGCAGAAGGAGCTTGGCTCAATTGGGGAGAGAAAGGGGGAAAAAAGGCTCGACTACTAGGTTTAACCAAGACAAATTAGAACGGTTCGACTTTATGCTCGGCTGTGTTCTGTTGAGAATGTACTAGAACTCGCAGTTCATGTTAAACATTCTATTTATCAATAAATAAAAAATTGTTGATTTTGCATCTTATTATAAAAATCCAATAAACATATCCATGGCTATAGTCTAAATAGGATCAAGTTAACAATATATAGCTTAAATGGTCTAATCAATGTATGGATGAAATTGGGTATCTCTTCCTGGTAACACTATTAGATGCGGCACACTCTGTAGTTATTACAAGAAGTTGTAAAGTGCTACAAACGATGTGATCCACAAATCGTTCATGTTGAGACATGTGAGTGGGGGTGTCATATGCAATGAGTTTGCATATAGACTAGACCATGAAAATAGTCACTTTTCTTTATAACGAATATTTACTGTTAAAACTGGCTATTTCATTTATCAAATAACCTAGATTAACTCGATCTTAATCCTAAGCTAGCTATGAACTCCTATCTATTCGCAATTATCCTTTGATCTGCAAATGGTGAGAGTAGTCCAACAGCACTGCTCAATAAGCTTCCCATTTTGGGGATAAGACTGGTTGAATAGCTGGGGACATAGCCTTGCAAGATGGAATTCACTCCTACCCGATTTAGGGTTAGAAAATAGATTGTTCTCTTAAGTACTGATTCCAGATCTTAAACAATCGGGGTCTGCCTTCTCATGGTAGAGAAAGGATTTGATTCATAGGGATTATGAATCAGAATTTTTCATTAGAGGGTCAGTGGGAACTTAAGAAACAAGATGTATTCACAGAGGTAAAATGGTTATTTTGACCCAGCTGTGATAAATAACCTGTGAAGGACCGACTTACTCATTATGGTTATAAAGTTGACATAATATATTTACAGTGAGGGGAGTTCAACTATGGGCTATAGTGGAGTGTTCCATTATTTAACGAATGGGGGTTAGATCAGTCTAATGAGTTTAGCCGATTATCGAATCGTTGGAGCCTATGATCTATAGGTCCAGGAGGTCCCCCTACTAGTCCGTAAATGGTTAAGCATTAGGGTAGCTTGAGAAATTAATTTGAAACGATTAAACTAAAATTAAACAGATTAGGAGAATATGTATTTAAATATGTGAAGATGGTTTTGTGCAAAGATTAAATTAATATTTGATATTAAATTAATTAATATTTTTTAAACATTAATTTTTCAGTTTTAAAATCAAAATGGTTTTAAAATCAAAATTTTGATTTTAAGATAAAATTGGAAAATTGGAAAACATGCACAAAATGGTTTTTCATGGTTTTCCATTATCATCTTCTTCATACTCACACAAAAACAACTTCCTCTTCTTCATTAACTCCAAGCATGAGTTGCAAGCCATGCACATTTCTTCGTTGCATGTTCATCTGCAATAAATAAAGAAGAATTGAGTGATTTGGAGGCATGCATTCTACAGAAATTTTGAGAGAAAATTTCGGCTGAAGAAGAGTTATTCAAAAACTGAGTGTTGTGAGCTTCTCCTTGGGTTTTACATTGCTTCAAGCTGTTCTTGAGTCCCACAACTCGGTCTAAAGCTCCAAGATGATAGTGGGGAAGATCTTTAGGTGGTTGATGACTAAAATTAGGGTGAACGCAATATGTGATGCATGTCTTAGGTTATGCATTGATTCTCATGCGTCGGTGGTCATGCGTTGGAATAAAAATATGCATTACTCTTATATGCGATGACCATGCATTCCTGTCACAAGTTTTCTTATGCTCTCACCAAGTATAACGAGAACGCAAGTTTCTCAGATGATCCGAGGTCGAACTCAGGGACCTGTAGCAAAAGGGTATGCGGTAATATGTTTGCGACGGATGAATAAAAGAATGATGGCGAGTGAAAGCTACAAACTACTCCTACTCCTAATTAATAGATAAAGCAGTGGGAATATGAATGAGAGGTAGAGACACGGCAACTGTTGACGCATAGTAAAATGCATGGAAAAATAGATAAAATGTGAAGATGTCTTCATTGCAACCCTGAGTTTGATCGCAAGGGCAACCCCAGCCAACGCATGCAATCATGCTACACACATTTGTGCCTAATTCTAGGACGCATGCAATGTATATACGATAGTGTCGAGAAGCCTATGCCTAAGCCTCTATAACCCGCTCACGTGCTGTCATACATAAGCGTGATGACCATATACCACCGTATCCTACTTTTGGACGCATGCAATATCCTATCCATAGGGTGCATATGCTTTGTAATAGCAAACGGAGCTTATCTCTAAGTTCCCCATTCTTGTTTATGCGATCCGATCCGCTCTCTCGAGTCTTAGATCTAGTTTTTAGACTACTCTCCTAAGTATGCCTAAATGATGAATGATGTGCTCATAAGACAAGGTAATCGCATAAACCTGGTTGACGTAAGATTATTCCTATCTCTAGTGAACACTTGCTTACATTGCTTAATGCGACCAACAACTTACCCTCCCGGGAAGTTGGTTATTGTTGACTTTACTCATAGACAAGCACTGTGTCTGCTTATAGACAAGCGTTGCTACAGCTTCACACTAAAAAAGTAAGGTTTTCTCACAACACTCACGCAACGCACACCTCCTGGTGGTTTGCTTCATGCTTCATATTCCTATGCCGCATGATTAAGTATGTGATACTCTAACAATCTTACTAAGTGATGTAATGAAAATTAAGGATGCTAAGTAAATGAAGATGGAGATGAAGTCAAAGAAAAATATAGAAATGCATTGATCACAAAATGTATTAATTCCTTAAGCCAAAATGTAATACAATACAATATAAGGAAAGAAGAGAAATGGAAAGGCTAGTTGGAAGCAATATCTTGCTTCCAGCAGATGTGTGTCAAGGCTGCCGGTGGTGCCATGGATGGGCGGTGGAGTAGACTTTCTCGAGCTCTAACTCCAGCGAAGGTACCGGACGTCACTCGAAATGGATGAAGAAGATGAAGAACTCTCAAGCTATCTTCTCACGCTTTGGTCTGAATCACAAGGATCTGCCCTAAGGCGAGCCTCAGCCAAAAAACCCTGGATGATTTGAAATTCTACTCAACGACTTCTATTATAGAGCTTGATCGCCGATAGTACTAATGGACCTGTTCTGAATCTGACATTTGCAACGCGATGGTCCTTTTCTGAATCTCTACTGTTGTAAAATCCAGAGCCCATCTTCCCTTATAGCATAAAATAAAAAGGAATTAACTAAGAGTTAAATCCTAGGATAAGAGTAGGAAGGTCCCTAAGTGATGAAAAGGAATCGAGTACTTTCAAAATAAACCCTAATTGGTGAAGATGTGGCTAAGTAAAACCCTACTATGAAATTGACTAAGTGTTTAGGAATTGCTTTGCATTGGCCATAAGATCTTGGAGAGATTACTTGGGCAAAGGGAGAATTTGAAGTGGGAGTGACACATGCCTTGGAGGTTAGACCAGTGCATTAGGCTCGATGGATATGTGGCATACGTTGGACACGGTGGAATGTGTCCATACGGCTGAGAGAAGACAGCCAAGGGTGATGCGTTAGAAGGTTAGGATGGCACGAGGGTCAGCAATGCAAAGGGCATGTGGACGCAAGGAAATACAAGGACACGAGTCAAGGTAAGCGCTGGAGGGTGGCATGCGTCAATGCCCAGCGTCTGTGACATGCGCCTATGCGTCGATGCGGCCCAGTACCTATGCGTCGATGCGGCCAAGCGCCTATGCGTCGATGCAGCCAAGCGCCTATAAGTCGATGCGGCCAAGCGCCCATGAATCGATGCCAAGCGCCCATGCCAAGCGACCTATGCATTGATGCCTTGTGGCCGAGCGTCCCATGCGTCAATGCTGCCGAGCGACCTATGCGTCGATGACGAGCGAGTCATGCGTTGATGCTAAGCAACCGTCCTATACATCGAGGCCGTGCGACCATGCTATGCGTTGGAAGTGGATGATGGCATGCATGATGGATACGTTAGACATAGGCCATGCGATGAGTTAGGATGGATGCATGGTGGTTGGCTCTTGCGATTGTTAAGGCTTGCGATGACTGAGTGAGTTGGGTTGCGATGGTGTTGTGTTGAAAACAAAGGGAAACCAAGGATTGCTATGCATTGAATTCATACTATGTGTTGATGACCTACTATGCGTTGTTGATTACACTATGCATTGATACCCGAGGCTAGCAATATACATTGAGAAGGGGTGTTGGTCATCACCCTAGTGAACGCATATTGAGTAGGATGGACGCATAAGAAGGATGAGCTCATATGGAGGACGTCATCAGACATGTGGCTTGCTAGGAAGAAGTCTTAAGCCTTAAGGATTTGAGGTGGGTGCATGAGAAGACATGCAAAATTAAGTCCCATGTGTTGGCTATGTAGGAGAAGGACACCCAAAATTTCGTTGATCAAACATTCCGTTGATGGGGTGAGGTGAAGACACCTCAAGAAGGAGGTGGAAAGGGCTGGATGTTGGCAATCGCTATGGAAAGCATTTGGATGAGGAGGTGTCGAACAAAGAGGGTTGTTGGATGCCTATAAAAAAGGAGGACGCCCCACTTCGACCTGCACATCAAGTTATTACTTAAAAATCACAAAGAGAGGAAAAATAGGAGGAGGGAAAACAAATTGTGGGTCGGAGGTACAAGCAAAGACGTGGAGGAGGCAGAACTGTACGGACATACGCGAAGGCCAACTTCAAACAAGAAGTTTTTCCAAACTACTCGTGAAAATCAGGTGATTCTTGAACAAAAAGCTTCTAAATTAAGTGTAGTTTCTGTGTGAGGGCTGCCTCAACGAAATGCTAAATCTAAGGCTGTAAAAATTAAGGAAAATCGAGAGGTGCTCACCAGAGAGAAGACAGTCGAGCAAGGAGGAATAAATTTGAGACTCAAAATTTTCGCCAAGAAATTTGAAGGCGAAACTTTAAGGTATTGTATTAAGACATTTTCACACATTTTTTAAGAAGGAAATGACTTGAGATAAGGCCCTGAAGCATTAGTAATCTAAGCTTAAATCTGGAATAGGATCCAATGGTAGAACCAGGAAAACTGGGTGAACTGCGTGGAAACTTTTCAACAAACTCACTATGAGTGGTTTTCTTCCTTTTTTTCTTTTGAGCATATTGTGAATTAATATGCTGTAGGTTATGCTAAGAGATATATATGATGTTAGACAGTCAGGGGGTCTAAGGACCTAGAACCAGAACTCAGAGTGAATCCTTACAGGATGGTCAGGGGACTGAGGAGTCTAGTGCCTAAGCCTGTGGGATAGAGAATCCTTGAAATGGGATGGTCAGAGGGCCAACGGGCCTAGTTTCTTAGCCCATGATAGGAAGAGCAATGTGCACATAGGCTGATATTGTGGTTATGATATTGTATGTTAAACATCTATCGTGTGTGTAGGTGGATTCGTGAAAGCTTCATGTTTCGTTGGAGGTTCGCTTGGGAACCTCATGATTGTATTTATGGAAGATTTGTAATTGTGTTACCATTCACTGAGCTTTGTAAAAGCTCATGGTTTGTCTCTATGTTTACCTTGCAGCTAGCTGACGAGTCTAGGTTGCAGTATTGGTTAAGGTCTGCCACAAGTTTATAAATAGTTGTTAATGAGATTGGTTACCGGGATAGGGTTTCCATGTTTTTGTAACTTGAATTTGTAAACTAGTTTCTAATAAAAGCATGTAATATTTCCCGCTGTAGACATAATGAAAGAAACTAGTAGATTAGCCAAAGTATTAACAGTTAATATCATGCCTCACCTTGGGCTCAGGAGCACAGGCTCGGGGTGGGGTGTGACAGCTGCTAACGGCGTGGTAGGTAAAATGTCAACATCATCTTTTGATACTCCCGAGGTATGCGTTCATGTTGCATTCCACCAACCTTGTGGTCGCCCTTCTATTATGGTCATCATTATGTAGCCGCAATCTCCTTGCGATGTCCGCATTCACTCAATGGCCACAACTTCTCTACGATGACCGTATTCGCTTGACGACTGCAACTTCTATGCGATGGATGCATGCGGTTGATGGCCGCAACATCCATGAGTCAAAAGTATGCGTTCGCCTTTGCAATGGAGAGATTCCCCACATGCGGTCATATTTGCGATAGCCCGGCTTCCGTGTATGCGCCCACTTCCTGCGTTAACTATACAGATAGACAATTGAACGCATAATAACGCATAATAGTGGGTTAGCTGAGATTTTTTATGTCGATCAATGCAAACTCATTTTCTCATGAATTCCTAACATATTCGCCGCATATTCTAATTAATAGCCCTCATAATTCTAAATAAAAGGCCTATAATGACGTGCATTTCTGGTCGTCATTAGTGGTTCACGATGATCTTTGGAGAAGATTGCTGCTGATTGATCGCGATCTTGAAGAGTTTTACAAAGGTATGATACAAAAACCCTCTTATTTAGATGAGTATGCTTTAGTTTCTGCCAAAATTAGTGATTTTGAATGCTTATTGATCCTTGTTACTTCCGCTTCTTGTTATTGCACTCTCACAAATGGTATCAAAGCATCATATAAGCATTCAATTCAGTTTAATTTTGGTGTCGTGGGTATTTTTCATGAGATATATGAAACTGATGCATTGATAAGGTTTTCTGAGTTTTGGTATTTTAATTCTCTTTAATTTCTCAATTAAATTTGTAATTGGCTCTTGTTTCACGAGCTTATATGTATTAGCAAGAGTCTATAATTTATTTGGAGTCGCTAGAGTTGAAATTAAGATGTAATTGAAGAAACAAGTGAAGGAGACCGAGCTGCTGTTCCGGTTGTTCAGCTTCTGCTCAAAATCGTTGTTAAGGTTCAGTTGCTAAACAATCGTCTAGTTCCAGGCGTTACACAATGTGAAGAAAATCTAGACAATCGTATAGCAATAGGCATTGTGATGTTGGATGCTAAACGATCATATACCTACGGGAGCTAAACGATGAGTTCAAATGCTATACGATAGCACTATGCAATCGTTTAGCTTTTGCGTAGGAACTAAACGATACATTTGATGTGGTATACGATGGCACTACACGATCGTATAGTTGCAGTGTGCACTAAGCGATGCAATGAAGTATTATGTGATAGTGCTAAGCAATCGTCTAGATGCGGTGCTAAGTGATGCGATGAAGTACTATGCGATAGCGCTAAGCGATCATCTACATGTGATGCTAAGCGATGCATTGAAGATTCTATGTGATGGAACTAAACAATCGTGTAGCTACGGCACTGAACGACGCGAAGATGTTCTATACAATGGAACTAAGCGATCGTTTAGTTGCGGCGGATACTAAACGATGACATAAAGTGCTAGGTGATGGTGTTAAGCGATCGTGTCATTCGACTTGAGAGCTAAGCGATTGCACTATGCGATAGACAAACGACACTAAGCGATCATGTACCTCTTCTCAACACAAGGCGATGGCGTTAAACGATTGCCTTCAGTGCTACACAATCGGCCTTAGCGAGACTTCGAGGTTGGACCGAGAGCAGTCGAACCTCAAGGTCCAATTTGGTTCAGCCCCAAAGGACTTTTGGCTGGTCCGGTTCAGACTCATCAAGTCCGATTCAAGATGCTTGGGTTCAGTTTGGAGCGGTTCGAGCGGTTCAAAGATGGTTTTGAAGCTGTTTGTAATAATTAACATCTGTTTGCTTGTTTTTGCCAAAACTAAAACCATATTAGTTAATATTTAATTGTTTATGCATGTGTTGTATGTAATAATTACATAATTCATGTATATGTATACAGTATGCCATGTAGATTTAAAACCCCACCGTAGGAAGCATGTTACATGCATTAAAAATATGTTATACTTGTTATAATATATATTATACATGTTAAAGTTATATTTAATATAATGGTTATAGTAGATGCCTTTGTTGAATGTTGTGGATGTTTAGCATGTCTAAAATTTTGTAGGTTGTTATAAAATTGGTTAGACGTTGAAAATCCATAACAAAGAACAGATGCATGCTCACTTAGATTATCAACTAATTTTAAACATTAAAATAGATTGTTACCTTATAAAATACGGTTACAAACTCATATCGGTTCATAAACCTGTCTAAGGCTGGGGGTACTTAACTTGACGGTTTATGGAACACCTCCTACCTGGGAATTATGATCAAAATATTGAAAGTTGTTAACTGTTTTTATGAGTTTGCGTGAGCAATGTGAGGTAATAAAATGGTTTATCACCTAGACATTGCAAGTTTAATCCAATTATAAACGTTATACTTGGATAAACCACTTAGACTTAGGTTGTTAAAATTAGCCGATACACCTAAGTAAAATACCCAATCATTTAGAATAATTCAGTAAGAGATTAACAATATATTTGATATATAGTTATTAGCTCTCACGTCCTCAAGAGTTCACACCATGAGATCCATACTCGATTTCGTGTCGCTTTTACCGCGACTGCTCCATACGGAAAGTGTTTGCATGGGTCAATAACAAGGTGAATGAGAGAGGTAGTTCATAGTAAGTGGGTAAAGGAAATGTGTCAACATTGTCCTACAGTCTCCTTCATTAGTTTGAACCATGAGATTCCTATGTTGCGCTGATGATGGGCAGAAATGCACATCATTATAGGCCTTTTATTTAGAATTATGAGAGCTGTTAAGTAGAAGATGTGGCGATTATATTAAGAATTCATGAGAAAACGAGCTTACATCGATCGGCATTAAGAATCTCGGCTAACCCACTTTTATGTGTTATTACGCGTTCAATCATCTATCGTTGTAACTAACATAGGAAGCGGTCACATACACGGAAGCCAGACTATCGCAACGACGACCGCATGCAGGGAATCTCTCCATCGCAGAGGTGAACGCATACATTTAACACATGGATGTTGCGGCCATTAACTGCATGCGTCCATCGCATAGAAGTTACGGCTGTCAAACAAATGCGGTCATCGCAGGGATGAACGCTTACCTCGGGAGTATCAAAAGGTGATGTTGACATTTCACCGACCACGCCGTTAGCAGCAGAGATTCAGAGCAAGTCCATCACGTCCATCACACCGTTAGCTGCAGAATTTCAGAGAAGAACCATTAATGTTGTCGGCGACCAACCTCTTTAAATAGAAGCCGTTGAGCAAAACTTCAAATCATCCAAGGTTTTTCGCCTGAGGTTCCCTACCTTAGGGCGGATCCTTGTGATCCAGACCAAAGCATGAGAAGATAGTCTTGAGAGTTCTTCATCCCTTCAATCATTCCGAGTGACGACCGGGGCCTTCACCGGAGTTGGAGCTCGAGAGAATCTACTCCACCGCCCAAATGGCACCACCGGCAGCCTTGATACACATCTTATGAAAGCAAGACATTGCTTCCATCTGCCCCCCATATCTCTTCTATCCTTGTATTGTATAACATTTTGGCTTAAGAGATTAATACATTTTGTGATCAATGCATTTCTATATTTTCCATCTCCATCTTCATTTACTTAGCATCCTTTACTTTCATTGCATCACTAAGTAAGACTGTTAGAGTATCGCATACTTAATCATGTGGCATAGGAATATGAAGCATGTAGCAAACCACCGAGAGGTGTGCATTGCGCAAGTGTTGTGAAAAAACCTTATTTGTTTAGTGTGAAGTTGTAGCAATGCTTGTCTATAAGTAGACACAATGCTTGTCAATGAGTAGAATCAACAGCAACCAACTGCCCGGGAGGGTAAGTAGTTAATCGCATTAAGCAATGTAAGCAAGTGTTCACTAGAGATAGGAATAATCTTACGTCAACCATGTTATGTGATTACCTTGTCCTATGAGCACATCATTCATCATTTAGGCATACTTGGGAGAGTAGTCTAAAAACCAAATCTAGACTCGAGAGGGTGGTTGGATCGCATAAGCAAGAATGGGGAACTTAGGAATAAGCTCCGTTTGCTACTACACAGCGTATGCACCCTTTAAGTAAGACATGGTGGTTGCGTTCATTTTGCTTATGTGTGGAGAACATGTGAGCAAAGAATACAGACTTAAAAATACAGCCTCGTGACACTAATCATATTCATCACAAGCGTCTTCGGCAAGTGTGTATAGCATGATCGCATAGCTTGCGTTGGCTGAGGTTACCCTAGTTGGTCGAGCTTAGTGTTGCATGAAAGACTCCTTGCCATTTTATCTATTTTTTCCATGCATTTTTACTACGCGGTTAACAGTTTCCATGTCTCTGTCTTCTCGTCCATACTTCCACCGTTTAATCTGATAGTAAAGTAGGAAGTTAGTTATAGCTATATCCTCAACATTCTTTTACTTCGTGTAAACACATTACCGCTAAACATTTTAGTTACAAGTCCTTGAAGTTCATACCTCGAATACCCGAGAAAACTTGCGATCTCGTTTATTATGGCAAAATGCGCAAGAAAACTTGTGATAGGAACAAGCCATGTCATTGCATACGAGATTAACGCATACTTTCCATTCCAACGCATTACCCACCGACGCATGAGAACAACGGCATTAACCTAAGACATGTATCCACACATATGCGTTCCAATATTCATTCACTAGCGCCTGCTATCGTTTTTTGACGGTCGATAACGGGCAGAAATGCACTTATCATAGTGGCTAAGTTATTAAAAATGTTGGAGTGCATTGATTAAAATATGTTAAATTGCGTCAATTAAGCGATAAATTCAAAATTGCTTGGTCGCATGCATTCAGCGCATTATAGACTATTGATTTTCGTATTTTTGTTGTAGGAATATGCATTAACGCAATGCAAGATTGTTATAGAAATTATCGGTCGAGCGCCACTTTACCTACAAGACTTTGCGTTGATCATGCTTGCAAACATTCGCCTGAGAAGGATCGTCGAAACTTGGTCAGTGCAACATGGTGGGCGCATCCGGGTGAAAGGATAATTAAGAGCGATAGGACAGAAAACTGATGTCAGATCCAAATTAAGTTGGCAGCCAATAACGATCACGAAGTACACTCAGCTTTATCGGTGACAATCATTCGACGCGTCAATCAGGAATTAAAGCTGCCCCATCTGTACAACCGAGAGAGAGAAGTCGCCTTTCACCATTGATGCCCTATAAATACCAAGTGCATTCTTCAGAAAAAGGGTTGATCAGTTAATAAGTTCACCAGTTGCTTCTGTTCATAGTTTTCTTTTCCATTTTATGGCGGAGCAAGAGAAGAGTGGTGGCACCAAAGATCGCCCAGGGCAGCTCGAGAGAGAACCTTGGGGCGTAAGAGCAGAGAGCGGGCCGACTCTCGCGAGAGCGGGAATATCTTTAGAGCACGAGTAGAAACAGTGTAAATGCCTGGCAGCAAGAAATTACTACCAGGCTCTTTAATATACTTTCATTGTTATTTTGTACTTCATCTTCATATCTATTCAATGGAAGTTCTATTTCTACATCTGCTCACTCTCTTAATACGCATGAGTAGCTAAACTAGTTGAATGGGTTGAGAAAAACTAAGCTAAACTAGTTCAATGGAAGTTCTATTTCTACATCTGCGTCGCATGCATCCTAGGAATGGAAATGATAGTATGTGGTCGTATATTTGTGTGAATGTCATGATGTCATCGCATAAATAGAGATAGAGGTTTATGTGTAAACGCTGTAGACTTATCACATATTTATCGCATGAATTCTAGCCTTAGAAGCCATAGCATTCACACCGAGAGGTGGTTTACTATTGTATACATGTTGCATGATCACAAAGCATGAACGCATTCTAAGGAGTATTAGCAGAAACTTTTCTCAATCCATTCACCGCATATTCATCTATTTCCTGTCACCAACTCTTTTCAAACTCCACCGCATTCGTTATTTATTTTTATCAATGCAAACAACAAACCCAACGATTTATTTATTTAACTGGTTACCGCAAGTCTTCAAAAAAATCACCAATGTAACTATTTTCACAAGTCCCTGTGTTCGACCCTAGACTTATCAGGAAACTTAGGGGGATTTACACTTGAATTCTGCTGGAGAAACTTGAGCGCACAATGCAATCCATCAACGCATATCATCCATATTCCCATTCAATAAAATTAACGCATCAAGTTTTTGGCGCTGTTGCCGGGGACTTCGGCAAAATAGTTGTTAACGGTAATTTTTGTGATTTCTTTGCAGAACTCTCAATCTCTGGCAAACTACGACCCGAAGATTGAGAGAACATTTCGAAGGAGACTACGAGACCGCCAATAGCAACCACAATTCGATAAAGAAGAGATGGCGGAGCATCTTGGAGGTGGAGCACCAAATGATAATATTGTCATGGAGAATCCGATTCTGTTGGCAAACAATCGCAATAGACCAATTAGGGACTATGCATCGCCAAACCTCTATGATTTCTCTCCAGGAATCATGAGGCCTACCCTCGACGGAACCAGATTCGAGATGAAATCGGTGATGCTGCAAATGATCCAGACTGCATGTCAATTCGGAGGAAGGTGTGGCGAGGACTCGCACGCCCACTTCTGAAGTTTTATTGAAATCTGCAATACTTTTGTGTTCCCGAACATCTCTGCTGAAGAAGTTTGACTAACATTGTTCCCATTTTCTCTCTGTGATCAGGCTAGGAAATGGGTTTATTCGCTCGAACCAAGAGAGATTACTTATTGGGAGCAGGTAGTGGAGAAATTCATGAAAAAGTATTTTCCATCTACCGAGAACACAAGAAGAAGAAAGCTTATTACTAATTTTGAACAAGATATGGACGAATCGCTCAACGATGCTTGGGCGAGGTTTAAAAGGTTGGTCCGCGATTGTCCGCATAATGGGCTACCAGACTGTCTTCAAATGGAAATTTTTATCATGATTTGACTCCCGCTTCGCAGACCGCTGCCAATGTGGCAACCGCTGGTGGTCTGCTTGACAGAACTTACGATGAGGCGAAGAATATCTTGGATCGCATCTCCAAAAACCATGAAGACTGAAGAGAGAGTGACTAGAGATTGAGACTAGAAGATTCTTATGCAAATAATTGTGCCATTGATTCATTACAAAACCAAATGACCGCATTGATGAATTTGATTCAAGGAATGGCGATCAGCAGCCCAACACTGCAAGGTGGGCAAATTAACGCAATAAGTCAAAACACCACAAGGTGTGTGACTTGCGGTGATGAGCATGCAATGGAAGATTGCCCCAAAAATCCACAGTCTGTATATTTTGTAAAGAATAATCTCTTTTCAAACACTTACAACCCCAGGTGGAGAAACCACCCCAATTTTGCTTGGAAGAATCAACAACAAAATTTTCAATATGTGGCGCAAAAAGAAGGACCACCAGGATTCTTTCAACGCAACAACGGTCAACAAAGCAACCAAGCAAGTAGCTCGCAACAACCAATTCAATCTTCGTCTCTAGAGAGTCTATTGAAGCAATATATAGAGAAAAATGAGACAGTGCTTCAAAGTCAGGCTACATCCATCCGCAACCTCGAATTGCAAATGAGCCAGATTGGGAATGAGCTGAAAAGTAGACCGCAAGGGGCGTTGCCAAGTTCTACCGAGCTTCCACGTAACCCAGGGGATCAGGTAAGGAGAAATGTCAGGTTGTGACATTATGCAGTGGGAAGATTATGGAGGGAGAAAAGAAGGATCAGAATAGAACAACTCTCATCGCAACTGAACCTGAGATTGCGGTAACGCAAGAAGAAGAAAGAGAGA